>NC_141162.1:20795912-21085912 GCF_053477565.2 Lygodium microphyllum
TGTAGTTCCATTGCCAATTTTTAAGGGAGAGTACAATGAAGACCCCGATCTTCATGTAGCAGAGTTTATGGTAGCATGTGTGGTGAACAATGCCAGAACCCCTGAGCATTGGTTAGCAATATTCCCCGCCACTTTCAAGGGCACGGCGTTTCAGTGGTATGAGAGACAAGCAACAGGAACTTTTGGCACATTGGATGACCTGAAGTTGGCCTTCCTCACTAAATTTAGGCGTGAAGGTTTTTAAGAGCGGATGCGAGAGGAATTTATGAACCTAAGTCAGTCCTCTGGAGAAAGAGTGGAAGCTTATGTCTCACGAATGGAATCCATCCTGAAGAGATGGACTAACCATAATTTAGATGATGGCATTCAGAAGGGGGTGTTTCTTAGAGGATTATAAGCAGAAGTCCATAAGTTTGTGGAGCTGCAAAGACCAGCCACACTGCAAGCTGCAACAGAAGGCGCAAGACTGTACGATGAAGTGGAAGCTAGATTAGCGATGAATACAGGAAGAGGAGTCCTACCTCCTCTGATGCCAGGAATGATGTACCCACCAAACGCAGTCCCAGGGACTGTCCCCTACCCTTACCAACAGATGTCCCCAGTATCACAGTACCGTGCACCAAATCCATAGTGGCCACAATCCATGCCTCAAATGATGGTTCAACCACAACAACACTGGTCCCAACCAATTTCCTCAATGTCAAATCAGCAGCAATAGTGGAACCCTACCAACTGGAGTCAACAGCCCCAACAGTTCAAACAGGAGCTGTGAATCAGAACCAGAACAGAGATTCCTCTGCACGAGCCCAACCGGTTTATGCAGTGATTACAGAGACTCCTCAAAACCCTCCTGCCAATACCTCCGGAGGAGAAAGCTTGAAGGATTACTTATCCAACTCAGTTTCAAATATAAAAAAGAAGTTGATGGATGTGATTACAGAGTAGCTACAGACGGTGAAGATTAATACCGCTAGCATATCCAACGTTGCAGGAGTAGGAAGAGTGTGATGCGGTCAAATACTTGGTGTGGTAAGTGTCATCAAGCAGGCCATTTAGCCACTGAATGTACACAAAAACCAACCATTCCTGGAGCCTTCTGTTTCTACTATTTGCGGAAGAACCATACGGAGGACATTTGCTCTCTGAAGGAGATGCATGATAGGAGAAGGAAGGAAGAAGACGCAAGATTCAACTTGTTGGAATCCAAAATGACAACACAGGATATTGGACCCAAGCCTAGAGAGTTTGGTCCTAATTTTGGACCCAGAAGATTTTCCTCTCAAAGTTATAGAGGAAGACAGTCTGGCGGTGGTCAAAGATCAGAAGTGGAGTGTTATAGATGTGGAGAAAAGAGACACATCTCACCAAATTGTCCAAATCCTAGAAGGTCAGTGAATTACAAGCCCTTATGCAGTCGATGCAAAGAAGAAGGCCACACTGCAAAAGACTGTCCAAGCCCAGCCCTAGTGAAAAACAGTGCTACTGATAGTCCGGCCAAGGCCCAAGAGCCGACCTCCAATTTAGTGGAATTGGAAGTTGCTGCCATCACACGTGCAAAGAAAAAGGAACCACCTATTCAGAAAGAAAACAATCCTCCTGCCAGAACAGTGAAGTTCAATCTTCCACCAGAAGAACAGAACAGAACAGAGCCTGACAGTGCCGTACAGAGCATTACAGTGCCACAGAGAGTCACAGAGACAGTTAGAGAGACAGGACCAGAGGTCCAGGAGACAGAAGAGGAGGAAGTGCCACAAGTGGCAGAAGAAGTTCCCATAATTCCTCTGTTGGAAGAAAGAGGAAAAATGAAAATGGGTGTTGCCCCATTCCCTAACCGGTTAGAGAAGCCAGTGGATCCTATTAAGGAATACGATCTGGTCAGAGATCTAGATACCTTTAAACCAAACCTTACATTCCGACAATTATTGATGTTGTCTCCCAGTTGCCGAAAACGGTTCAAAAGTATATTGACAAGAAGAAGTGGCTCAAGGATTGCTCCCTCAATAGCAACAAAGTCCAACAAAGCTCCAGAGCCTGTAAAAGAAGTGGATGTGACTAACGCCTTCCTAGATCCGGGTACCCCAGAGACTGGCATGTGGATTGAAGGCTGCTTCATTGCAAATGCACTGATTGATGGAGGTTCATCAGTGAACATTATGACGGATGTGACAATGAAGGATCTAGGCCTACAAGGTGTGCAACCAACCCAATGGCTCATCAGATTGGCGGATCAGAGTAGAATCAAGCCTTTGGGAATTCTCCCATATGTAAAGACTACAGTGGCTGGAAAAGATTATTGGCTAACCTATCTGGTGGTGAAGCCAAACTCTTATGGTACATCCTACCCTCTATTACTGGGCAGACCATGGCTTTTTGAAGCTAGAGCAAGGACGGATTGGTTCAAAGGAACCATGACCTTGGGTAGAGGACACAATAAAGTGGTGCTGAAGCTATATGGTTCTCAAAAAGGACATGGATCCAGCTCCTTGGAATTATCTTCTGACTCCCCTAATGAGGCTATGGATGGAACATCAGCAGACGAAGATGCTGTCAAATAGATCCTTCCCAAGAAAACAGTGGCACGTTCCTTAACAGTGGATACTGTAAGCCAACTTCCAAAAGATGCAAAGCCATTATCAATGGGTGAATACTTCCTGCCTGAACTAGGAACAATTTCCGAAATCACTTCTGACAGTGAGATAGAAGCATGGATGTACTGCTCTCCCTGTTACATGGCCATAGTAGAGCCAGAGACAGAGACAGAAGATGAAATAGAGAACCTGTTCTTCTCTTACAGAGCTCCTACAGAAGTAGAGACAGAGACAGAGACAGAAGCAGAAGCAGAGACAGAGACAGAGACAGAAGAGGATGGAGATGATATGGAAGAAGAAGATTATGAAAGCGAGATGGAAGAGTCTATTCCACCCGAAGAGGATACATTTGGAGAAGAAGTTTCAGAAGCATCAGAAGCAGACGAGCTCATGCTATGGGACAGAATGGCAATGGTACCATTTGGTCTAGTAAATGGATCTTCTCATATGCAAAATCTTTATAAGACATGGATTAAGAAGACCAAGCCGTCTTTCAGCAGTGGCTCATGCCGTCCTCACCCATCCTTGCCAAAGAAAGATGATGATGATGCACCATGCCAACAAGCACCAGTCCCACCAACCCAACAGGCATCAGAGGATCCCTGTTATGTGACGTTCCTAGATGTGTCTTTAGAAGAGGAGTCTTCAAGCCAAGAGGTAATTAATCTTGAAACCAAACCCGAAACGGCCCTAATTCCATTCCAACATCTTAAGGAGCAACCTAAGTCTCCACCAAAAGAAGAAGTTCGGTCTAGTGAGACATCAGAAGAGGATACCACTCCTTTAAAGGAGTCGGATCTGTACCCAGAAGCAGTCCGTGGGACCTTCATCCGTGAAGTAGAGGGTGAAAGGAAGTTAACCTTTGTGGATTCAGAAGGCACTGAACGCCACTTGAAGGTGGGTAGCAGCCTCCCAGAAGAGGAGTTGTCAACCTTGTATAACTTGTTGAAAGAAAATTTGGACGTGTTTGCATGGTCCTACAAAGACCTAAAGGGAATTGATCCCACAATATGACAGCATCATATTGACTTGGAGCCTGATGCCAAGCCAGTATGGCAACGACAGAGGCGAATGAACCCGAATTATTCCACATTGGTGAAAGCAGAGCTGCTGAAGCTTCTGGAAGCCGAGTTTATCTATCCAGTGGCAAATAGTGAATGGGTTTCATCCATCATGGTTGTACCCAAAAAGAATGGCAAATTGCGAATATGTGTGGATTTCCGCAAGTTGAATTCTAAGACGAAGAAGGATCACTTTCCTATCCCTTTCACAGACCAACTGTTGGACACAGTGGTAGGACATGAGCTTTATTCCCTTCTGGATGGATTCAGTGGATACAACCAAGTCCAAATTGCAGATGAGGACCAATCCAAAACAACCTTCACCACAGAATGGGGGACCTACGCTTACCGAGTGATGCCGTTTGGGCTCTGCAATGCCCCTGCTACTTTCCAATGAGTCATGATGGCCGCATTCCAAAATCATTTGCACGACTTTATTGAGGTATATTTGGATGACTTCTGTGTCTATAGTTTGATCCGTGAACACTGGGGACATTTGGAACAATGCTTTGACCGATGCCGGGAGTATGGGATTTCCCTCAACCCCGATAAATGTATCTTTGGGGTCTCTTCTAGAGTTCTGTTGGGCCACATTGTCTCTGCACAAGGGATATCAACAGACCCTGCAAAGATCGAAAAGATCGCAGCTTTGACAGCACCCACCAACCTCAAACAGTCGAGGGGATTCCTAGGCTATGTGGGTTACTACAGAAGGTTCATAGCTCATTTTGCAACAAAGGCAACCTCCTTGCACAAGCTTCTAAGGAAAGATGTAGAGTTTACTTGGATGGAAGAATGTGACAAAGCCTTCCACACTTTGAAGTAGTGTCTGATTGAGGCACCCATTCTGCAACCTCCTGATTGGACGAAAGAGTTCCATGTATACACTGATGCATCTATTGAAGGCTTAGGTACTGTCCTCTGCCAAAAGGGTTCCTCGAAGCTAGATCAACCAATCTATTATGCAAGCCGAAAAGTCAATGATAGGGAACGAAACTATACAATGACAGAGCTGGAGTGCTTGGCAATGGTGTTTGCCCTAGAAAAGTTTCGCCATTACCTCCTATCTACCCACTTTAAATTTTATGTGGATCATGAGGCCTTATCCTCCCTGATAAACAAAGCAGATGTGAAGGGACGAATGATGAGATGGCTCCTTCTATTCCAGGAGTTCTACTTTGAGGTGATTACTAAGCCTGGTCGTTCCCATGTTCTGGCTGATCATCTGTCGCGTATCCCACAAACTGCAGACGAGGAGCAGGATGATCCAGACCTCCCTGATGCTTCCCTATTCTTGGTAGAAACTGTAACTCCCTGGTATCCAGACATTGCCAATCTGCTGGCAACCCAACAGTACCCTCTTAGTATTTCTAGTCGGGAAAGGAAGAAGCTCATGCTAGAATCAGCCCCCTACACCCTGCTAAGGCGGTGCACTGTACAAGAAAGGCAAAGATGAAGTGCTCAGAAGATGTGTTGCAGGAGATGAGATTGGGATTATTATGAAAGCTTGCCATGACAAGCCATGTGGAGGTCACTTTGCAGGAGAAGCTACAGCTAGGAAGGCTCTGCTAGCAGGTTACTGGTGGTCTACCATTCATAAGGATGCCTATGATTACTGTAAAAGATGTGATGCTTGTCAGAGAATGGGAAAACCCACAAAGACAAGTGCCATGCCACTGCAACCTATCCTTCCCTTAAAGCCGTTTGAGAAGTGGGGCATTGACTTCGTAAGCCCGATTGATCCTCCCACCAGAAGGAAACATAACCAATACATCTTGGTATGTACGGATTATGTCACAAAGTGGTGTGAAGCTAAAGCCCTGAAGCAGGACGATGGTAACAGCGTGGCCCTGTTCATGTACGAGAATATCATCACCCGTTTTGGCAGTCCCTTAGAGCTGGTAAGTGACAGAGGCACTCATTTCCTTAACAAAGTCATGGAAGAGTTGATAGAGTTGTATAAGATCCGCCATCGCAAGTCCACTCCTTACTACCCCAGAGCTAACAGCCAAGTTGAAGTCATGAATCGCATTCTCTGCTCAATTCTGACAAGAACAATTGCCGCACATTGTCGTGATTGGGACGATCGACTTATAGAGGTACAGAACCTCCCATAAAGCAGCAACAGGATAGACACCTTTCCAGCTGGTGTATGGTACAGAAGTTGTTTTCCCTGTTGAACTGGAATTACCCTCTTTGAGAGTGGCTATCAAAGAGCGTTTGGGGGATGATGATTCACTGCAACGCCGTCTCCTGCACCTGGAATGTTTGGATGAAATTCGTAGGATGGCTCTACGGTGCATGGAAGCCACGCAAGCTCGACCTAAGGCTTATCATGACAGCTTCATCAAGCATAAGGAGTTCAAAGAAGGTGATTTGGTCCTAGCCTATGATTCACGATTTGGCAAGTTTCCTGGCAAGCTCCAACAGCGGTGGATGGGCCCCTATAAGGTACTTGCCGTCAACCCTAATGGCTCTGTCCAAGTGCAGACCGTTGATGCCTCTGATGATCCCTTTCTGATCAATGGATATCGTCTGAAGAAATACTTTCCTCCTTGGGGATCTTGACAATCACGGTCACCTGATCCTTTCCCTCGTTGGCGTGGCATTATCACTCTTATGATGCTACTTCTGATAGCCGTTCTTCAGCCACTCATGAAGTGGACGCAACCCTCTGTCCCCTCAACCCTACCTTCCAGCCTTGATCTCTTATCCTCTATTTTCCACCAGCGACAGGGCGAGGTGGGCTCTGATACATGGTCTTTCTACCATTCCCTTGTTTAATTCGATGAGAAAAAAAAAAACAAAAGAAATAAAAAGAGAAAAAAAATGTACATATCGGTCATGGGAGAAAAGGACTTAGGTCCCTGTCATGCCGACCTATTCTTCGAGAAAAGGTGGAAACACCCTCGGGAATAGGGGAAAACAAAGAAAAAAAGAAAGAAAAAAAAAACAAGATAAGAGAAAAAAATCTGTTATGGGAGAAAAGGAAGCAATTCCCTGTCATAGCAGGCCCCGTTCCAAGAAAAGGTGATAAACACCCTTGGGCGAGAAGCTGGCTGTGGAAAAGGTGGCAACACCCAGCAGTCCAGAAAGCGGATTCATTAATTGATATTTCCAGGATCCAATTCCGAAGCTACCTCCCTTGGTACGATGTGTCCTGTGTCTCTCCGTACAGTGTCTAACTGTCCTCTAGCAGACGACATGTCCTATCTAACACGACATTCGATTTGATGGCTACCTCCCTGGGTACGCCTCTTCAACCCAACTGACGACGTGATCTTCATCGACAAACAATCGAGTGATGTGAGCTTTCATCCTAACCGGATGGGGACGTGAGTATGGGTTGCCCTCTGTAACTATCCACAGAGAGTGAGACAGAGGGTGGGCCGAGAGACCAGCCTTTTCCCTTCAAATCAAATGAGAGGTGAGTAGTGTGAACGAAGTGTTGCACGCATGGGATGGGCCTCTCAATGCACAAAGCACAATTTGTTTCTGTGCACTGCACTATAAGGCTCCCTAGCCTTCCTTCTCGCACCGTATGCCGGCACAGGGTGGGATGCATAGTTGCACCATCAAATGCGCACAAGGCATACAACATTTGCACAAGTGACTGTGAGGATTACATCAATGGGTTTTAGGAAATGGTTGCCCTCCTGTATCTATCAACCGAGCGTGAGACAGAGGGTGGGCTGAGTGTGACTGGAGTTTCTTCAATCAATTACCGAGAGGTGAGATTGAGGGACGTTACGACACTTGGAGTTAGGTATGTTCCCGTTTCCCTATGCACCCACGGGATGGGTCTCTACCGTCATCACAGGACACGTCACCCTGTTCTATACACTGCACTGTCAGGCTCCCTTGCCTTCCTCCTTGCACTTATGCCAGATGGGTTGGACGCACTAATGCACCATCAACTGTGCACCCTGGCATACTCCTTCTGCACCATCCCTTTGTCAATTCCTAAACCGGGTACAAGATATGGGTTTCAATCATTCTTCCTCGAGTGATATTAGTCATGGGGCGAGTGACAGTTTTTTCATTCCATTTGAGTGCCTGTGAGTTGAGTGTAATATACATCATCATCGATGAATTTCCTGCGATTCCTTCAACCAGCTACCTCCCTGGGTGCTGCCACATGGTCCCTGCCATGACGGATGTGTGCCGAGAAGATGCCTTGGTACCTCCAACAGCCGACAACAATACAGGACATGCCATCGACACTCAACCTTGATTCTTGACAAAATGGGCCAAGTTTTTCTAACCCTACCACTTTTGTTTCTACGAGACGGTTATGTTTTAAGTGTGGGGAAGTTAGTGGATGGTCTATGGCGTGGTCCTAGGTCCCCGTTGCTCGGTTAACCCTATCCATTAAGGTCTCAAGTGTGGGGATGCGTCCCTGCACGTCTACATTGCATACTCTTCTAAATATGCCTCAACCTGCTAATGCTTCTATGCCATGACTTGCTTTTACCCTAATGGGGTCCCTTCACCCCTACTCGTTCATTTTCCACCCACCCTTGGGGCTGTTCCCTTGCAGTTCTCCTTCATTCATTGATTTTGAGGTCCTGCCATGTGAATACACCCTACGTTCACCGAAGTCCAAATCCAACCTTATAGCCCTGTTCCTCCTTTTGAAATGACCATTTTTCCTTTTTACCTACCCTTGTTTCGGTGCACGGTTTTCGAGTTATTAATTTTTAAAGTATTTTGCACAAATTAGTCGGTTTTCCATGTGAACGTGCTTTTCTTGCTTCGGAACCATGATCTGACATCATAGCCCTGCCAACCACCTTTCCTCTGACATTTTTCCTTTTTACTCCGAGTCATTTCGATACACGGTTTGTCCAATATTAATTTCCCGGTTTTTTAAGACTTTTTCGTGCATCTTTTTGACATTTTTCCCTGTGAACCTGCCCTGTTTGCATCGGAATTCCAATTTGATTTGACAGCCGTGTCCCCCGTGTCTTCCCCCCCCTTTTTCCTTTTTCCTCGCCCCTCTTTCGACTTCCGGATTTATGGTTTTTTAAGACTTTTTCGTGCATCTTTTTGACATTTTTCCCTGTGAACCTGCCCTGTTTGCATCGGAATTCCAATTTGATTTGACAGCTGTGTCCCCCGTGTCTTCCCCCCCCCCCCCCCCCCTTTTTCCTTTTTCCTCTCCCTTCTTTCGACTTCCTTATTTTTGGTTTTTAAAGACTTTTTCGTGCATCTTTTTGACATTTTTCCCTGTGAACCTGCCTTGTTTGCATCGGAATTCCAATTTGATTTGACAGCCGTGTCCCCCGTGTCTTCCCCCCCCCTTTTTCCTTTTTCCTCTCCCCTCTTTCGACTTCCGGATTTTTACTTATTAATTTTTAAATGAGTTTTCGAGTGTATTTTTGGAGTTTTTCGCATGTGAACCCCTCCTACTTCCACCGGAACTGCGGTTTAACGCGATAACTCTGTGCCACTCCTTCTTGCGGAGATTTTTCCTTCTTATTGCCTGTCATTCCGGCAAACGGTTCGGCCAGTATTAATTTTCGATCCCATTTCCGGGTTTTTTTTTTTGGGTTTTTCCCAAGTGAACGCATCTTATCTCAGTCGAAACTATGTTTTGATGTGATAGGATTGTCGGGCATGTCTTTTTGCACATTTTTTCTTTTTCCTCCACCTCGTTCCGATGCACGGATCTTCCGATATTAATTTTTAATTGCGTTTTTTGATCCGCTTTTTGTGTTTTTTGCATGTGACCATCCTTTACCCCCCCCGGAACCTCCGTCGCATATTTTCCTTGTCTTCTCCCTACCGTCCTGCCCACTTTTTGTTTTTATGCCCTTTTTGACGTCCGGATTGGGAGTTATTAATTTTTCTTAATTTTTCTGAGTTTTTACGCGCACCGTCCCGCGCGTGAACGCGCCTGTTTTCGATTTTACGCGTTTTAACATGCCCCGATCATGTCCGCGTGCTCCGTCCCCGTATCCGGGCGCCCTTTCCCTCCCGTCACTGCAAATTTTTTTACCCCCGCCCCGCGCATGCACGCGGGACAGAGGCGTCTCACCTTTCCCTCTCTTTTCTTTCTTTTAATTAATTCATTTCTTTTTTTTAATTGTATTGCTTTATTTTCAAAAAAAAAAACAAAAACAAAAAATAAACCACCCCCCCCCAACGGGCCTCTTTCCTCCCCCCGAATTCCAACCACCACCATACCTCTCTCTCTCTTTCCTCTCTTTCTTCTTCTTCTTCTTCTTCTTTCTCTCTCCTACTCCTCTTTCTCTCTCCCCGACCCTCCCCCCCATCTCCCCCACCTGCTGTTCCTCCTTCCTCCTACCTCCACCTTCTTCCTGCCTCTTCTCTTTCCTCCTCCCTCTCTTCTTCTTCTCCGCCCTCTCCCGCCTCCATCGCCTTCCTTCTCCACCCTCTTCCCTCCACCCTCCCTCACTGCCTGTTCCCCTCCCGCCTTCTCCCTCCGCCTCCTCCTGCGTCGGTGCCGCCTTCTCCTCCAGCCCGCGCCTCCTGCTACGTCAGCGCCGCCTCCTCCTCCAGCCCGCGCCCCTGCAGTGCCTCCTCCCTCCATGCTCCACCGCCTGCCATTCATCCTCCCCCCACCGCCAGTGCCGCCAAGGCCTCCCTCCGTCGCAGGGACGCCGCTCGTCGCGCCGGGACGTGCTCACTGCCGCCAGCTCCGTCGCCGCCGCCGCTGACCTCGCCTGTGTCCCCGCCCTCCTCCTCTCCCTCCCACCATCTTGCTCCTCCTCCTTAGGTTAGTTCCACTAACCTTAATTAACTTCACTCACCTTAATTAAGTTCATTAACCTTCCTCTAGTTAAATTAACCTTAATGAAGTTAAATAACTTTAATTTAGTTAAATTACCCTTAGTTAAGTTAAACTAACCCAACCTAAGTTAGACTAACCCTAACCTAGTCAACTAACCCTACTTAGGTTAGACTAACCCTACCCCCTAGTTAAACTAACCCAACCTAAGTTAACCTAACCTAAGTTCACCTAACCCTACTTAGGTTAGACTAACCCTAACCTAGTCAACTAACCCTACCTTAGTCAAACTAACTTTAGCCTAGTTCCACTAACCCACCTTAACCTAACTAACCCTAGGTTAGTTAGTCTACCCTAAGTTAGTTAGAATCTGACTTAGTTGACTTATCTGACTTTGCTTAACCTAGACTCACCTAGTTCCATTTGATTAACTTGACTTGACTTAATATGACTTACATGATTTACACAGACTACCAAGACTTAGCTGACTTACTTTGACCTTACTTACCCAACTAAGCCGATTTTCCTGATTTAACTGATTTAATTAATTTATAAATTAATTTCCACTCAATAACATTTCAGAAAAATTTCTAAAAATTCCCTTCGCTTTTTGCAAATTTTTGGAAATTCGTCAGCTGGAAATTTCCACCCCCAAAATTTTTGAAAATTCAATATTTCCCAATTTATCCCAAAATTACCAACAAATGTAAAAATTTCATTTAGAATTAGTAAAAAATACCCAAAAATTTTCTAAAAATTTCTAAAACATTCCACCCACCCCCTTGACCTTTTTTCGTTCATTTTTCACTTTAAAATATTTTCATACATGGAACTCATATTTTTTAAAAAAACAAAAAAAAAAACAAAAGAAATACAAAAGAAAAACACAACACCATGAAAAAAAAAGAGACGACCAACACACACCACTTCACCCTAAAAATCTCCATCTTATTTTCATACCCTAAATTGTGGATATTTCCTAACTGGCTGAAATTTTCTTTTTTCTTCATCCCATATCCATTTTTAATTCTTCTTCCGTTTGAAAATAAAAAATAAAATAAGTACACAACCACATACAATTTATTAAAAAACACATCCAGACAACCACACATAACTCCAACCACCACACATATTACCCCTCAAATATCACACTAACCACTTTTTTTTAAAAAACCACACAAACAAACAAAAACACAGAGCATACTAATAACTCGTCATACAATACTAAAAAATAATAACAATCAACAAACCCACTAAGGTGCTGTCTTTGTTGTTCAGTTCTGTGGTCTTTGCTTTTCTTTTACTGGATTCACTCCTTTTGGGAGACTCTTCCGTGCGCATTTAGGCCATTACATACACACCCCTTTCCAGGTATTTATTTTATGTGCTTTATTTATTTTCATTCCTCCCCCCTTAATCACAAATTAATTGTTAAAATGACCTATTTATTCACCCACAGTTTCCACATGCATTCGCGCTAAACACACCATATTTTTTAATTAAAATAAACCCGCCGTTCACTTAGCACGTGCTACGTGTGCTACAGAGGCACTTTAATTTTTAATTAAAATGAACCAACCGTCACAAGAGCACGCGCTGGCAAAAAAGCACTCCACATCACCTTAATTTGTAATCAATGAACTTGCATTTAGAGACCCAGTCTGGGTGTCGCAGTCCGGGATTCGAATTAAAGCATCGTTTTCACCTAATAATTGGTAATTCAATTTCTAAGAAAGAACCGTCGTTTTCTTGCTAAGGTTTATCACTTAATAAAACTTCACCCATTCTTAATAATTTATTAAAATAAACCCTTCATTACATTAATCCCCCCTCACTGCACTTAAATTCCCTTTTTTAACGAACCGGTTTCATGGGATGGGTATGCGCAGTCATTAGAGTTATTTCCATGGTCCAACACTGGTTTATCAACGATGTAGTTTTGATATGTGTCGGATGTGGTATTGTTTTGGTTCCGCTTCTTTGTTACGGTTAAGGGTACGGTGTGTAGTTTTTTCTTTTATTGCTTGATACGTGGCTCTGGGTGTTTGTCTGATGCATAGCATGAAGCTTTCGGTCGCATATGTCTCAAGGTCATGTCGAATTTTTTCTAGGCTGTGGTTTGCTTGGGGTTAGTTGGTTGCGTCACATTTTATTGTTTTGGTTGTTCTCTTATCCTTGGATTTTTGTCTGCTGCTTTGCAGGCATTCTCCTTGATTGTCTGTGTTTGTGGTGTGTGTGTGTAACCATCTGAATGGCGCCTTCTCACGCTCCTCCCCCTATCCAGTACGTCCCATTAGTTAGTAGGGATTACTCTTCCGTACTCACTTTTGAGCCTCTCACAAAGGCGGGACTCGCTGCTTTTGTGGCTACTTCCTTTCCATTGCTTCCAGAGGATCTGTCGTTCTGTGATGAGTTTCTGGCCTCCTACAGCAAGAAGACAGGACTAGTCCAGGGAATTTCTATGACTTTGACACCTCGAGGCCTAGGGAAGGCTCTGTCTCTTCCCTCCAAAGGTGAACCTTTTGTTACCACTCGTCAGCTTTTCTCTAATGAAGAGATTCTGAAGCTGTTGCAAAAGCAGACAAGGGAAATGCTGGATGTTAAGAAGGTGATCAACTCTTCAGGAGTTTCCTTTTCTATGATCACTGATCCCGTATGGAAGATGGTCTGTCAGTTTCTCCAGGACAGGTTTATGCCTGCCAAAATGCCATCCCAGTACTTGTGCAAAGAGCTTTTTACAGCTTCTAGGATGGTGTTGAAAGGAGTTGCTATTGATTGGAGCACTTACCTCCTCACTAAAATGGATCAACATTTCGTCAAAGTCACCAGGGGTAATGTTACCAATATCACATATGGATCATATTTGTCTGCCTTCTTAACCTATTCAGGTTTACAGAAGA
The DNA here is from genome assembly GCF_053477565.2 of Lygodium microphyllum. Lineage (NCBI taxonomy): Eukaryota > Viridiplantae > Streptophyta > Polypodiopsida > Schizaeales > Lygodiaceae > Lygodium > Lygodium microphyllum. The sequence continues at coordinate 20,809,216 of NC_141162.1, forward strand.
TTGTGCCTCCATCTCCTCCATCAGATTCAATACCTCCTCCTCCACCTTCCGAAGAGTCAGAACCTATTGACATAGAGGATGATGATTCTCCGCCTCCCCTGGTCATCCAGCGCAAACGCTTGAAGCGAGTAGCAGATAAAGCTCCTTCAGTACTTCCTTCAGTGCCCATTCTTGCTACCTCTGGCAGTGATCTCCCTGGGTATCTCACTTGTAATAACCTGTTCAGAGCACATCGCGAAGTATCATTGGATATATCAGTTCCCTCACTGAATAGTCTAGTCTCAGGAGATGCAATTCCTTTCCTCTGTAAAGACATTCAGAGTTCCATTGAATTGTCAGTGACAGCCTGTGTTCAACAGTTGTACGTGTCCTTTTATGAAGAACTCATGCAGTCTAAGGACCAGTTGCATAAGGCAACATCCGAGTTAGCTTCTACTAAGGATACCCTAGCAGATTTGTTTAAGCAGATGGAACAACAAACCCAACTGGTTGCCACCCAAAGCGATGAGATCTCTTCTTTGAAGCTCTAGTTACTAGAGGTTTAATCCCAGGTTATTAGCCTTTCAGAGGAGAAGGAAAGGATGTCCAGAGACGCGCAGGAGTTCCAAACTCTATTAGATGACAAACTTTCAGCTTTACAGACTGCTAATGACACAGTGGCATCCCAAGCCTCCCAACTCAAGCAGTTGCAAGATCAACTGGCAAAGTCACGCTCTGTTCCTCCAAGCCCTAATGTTCCCTTGATCCCTTCTCTTTCACAGCAGGACTTGGCTGCTCTTCAGAGACAGGCTACCTTGTGTCCTCTATTCCAAGATAAAATGGAAAGATTGCAATCCAAAATGGACTTGTTATGGTCTACATTTGAGCAGTTTCAGGAATATGTTCCACCAGACTATTCTTTCTTTGTCCACTACCACTTACAGAAGTTGGTCTTCTACATGAAGCTCTCCACGATGGATTTACCTCTTCCAGAGGATGGATGGAGTGGGGCTTGGTCTGCTGAGTTGCTAACAGAGGTAGTAAGGATGGTGTTTGAAGATTCTGTCACGCCAGATACCATGTTAATGTCATACATGTATCTACGAGGAGACTTGTTAATTCCAGATGAGGTGGATATGGCATGGTATGTGGGAGACGTGGTTCTACAAGCTATTTTGTATGTCAACCATTTGGAGTTGCGCATAGCTGACATGTTCCAGATTTACTTCTCCAAAGTGGCTGATTGTCATGATAATTCGTGGCATCCCATGATTGATTCTGTGGTCCTGAATCAAAGACAAAACACAGCCCCTACTTATGCCCAGAGTACTAATCAACTGAGGATGGATCTCTTAGCCTATCTTTCAAAACATAATCCGTTTGATTCTACCTTCTTTGATGCCTATCATAGACGATCTCTCTTAGGACCTTCTGTTCCTACCCTCCTCTATTACCAACAAATGGCTCACCGATATGATCTATATCTTTCCCTTTGTCAATCTAATTCCACCACTATTTTACCCCTTCTTTTCCAACCTTCATCTTTCCCTCACATTCCCATTTTCACATACTATTCCTTTATTGAGGATAGAGTATTTTCCCCTTCTCCACCATGTCCTTCTCCATCCATTCATGTACCCTCCACATTTCCTATTTATCAGTTAACACCTTTCCTTAGTGATTCCCTAAAAATTTATGCCACTCCTTTAAATCATTCTTCCTTTTATGATTTTGCCTATCCCTCACTTCATCCACTTTTCATTATTCCACTACCCTCTCCTAACACTTCTATATCTCAACCACCTCAGTTGGTTAGTGACTATGACGGGTTTGATACTCAGATTTCCAGAAGAGGGGGATGGAGCTTGAATGATTCCCTTACAGGACCTCAGATCAATTGGCCAGTAATTCCAGGAGAATGGACAGCTGCCAGTCAAGCTTATCAGAACTATGTTCATTTTTCTCAGCAGTATTCACAGTCTGCAGATCCTTCAGTGCGATTAATTGCTCACTTTGCTTGGTACCTGGCGTATATGCATAGGCACTCTCATAATGATTCCAAGCCTATTCCAAAGTTGTGCATGAATGTCAATGTGAGCATTGGTTCCCAACAGCTGGATATATTGTATTTTCATGCCCTTTGTTTGCCTAGCAGATACCTGGTCCTGTTGGAAAGGATGTGCTGTCTTCAGTTTTTTCAAAATCCTCCCAAAACCTTTGTAGATGAATCCTTGTCTATGGATCGTTTTCAACAACATCAATCTTTCAAGAGGGATCATCTTCATTGATACCTTTCCAATGTATGGTGGATGCTTTTTAATGAAAATCTCTCTTTTTGGAGGAGTCATTCAGATGGTTGTGCTATGTGTAGTGTTTGTGTTGTGAGTTCATTTATGTAAAACGAACGTGGTGATTTCCTATTGGATTGGATTTCGTGTGAGCTACATTTTGGAGAATTGTGGTGATGGGGTCGTGGTTGGAGAGTTGAAGATGATGCAGATGAAGAAGAAAAAAACTCTTATATCCTTTACAAGTTTGTTGTGATTTTCTAGTTTGATAAGAAGTGTTAATGTATAAAGGGTTTTCCTTTCTTTGTATTTTTATATCAGATGCAGGTTATAAGTTGGGGTCGTGGTGGATGGATTCTTTTTGAAAAGATATTGTAGATTAAAGTTGCGCTTTTTACCTGAACTTGTATTCCCTTTTTCCTGGGTCGCGAGGACGCTTCCTTATTAAGTGTGGGGATATGTTGAGTGTTGAAATGACTTGTTTTTTGGCTGTTTTTTTGTTGTTTTTGAGAGCTGAATGGTTGATTTTATGAGATGATTGATTGGTTTGGAAGTGGTTTGAGAGTGTTTTGGATTATATTGATTGTGTTTTGGAAGTTCATGATGTTTATTAGTGGTTTTGTGATGTTTTGATAGGTTCTGATTGGTTCTGTATACCTTTTGTATAGCTTCTGTTTTGTTCTGTTTTGTTCTGATTGTCTTCTGTAAGGAGGGATGGAGTATTGATTGATGAAGATTGAGATCTTGTGAAAGCTTATTGAATGGTTTGTGAGAGTTTGGAATGATTTGAGGATGAGTTATGTGGTTTTGATGACCTTCTGTAACCTTCTGTAGGTCTTCTGTAGAGCCTCTGTCTCTGTTTTGTTCTGTTCTGTACTGTAGCTGTTCTGGTACTGTTCTGTGATTGTTCTGTATGCTTCTGTATGTGTTCTGATGGATGAGAGTGTAGCTTGGAAAATTTCTCTAGCCTTGGAAAGAGGTGAATACAAGTGCAAAAGAGCTGAAAGAAGTGAAAGAAGTAGCTGCTGAAGACTCAAGTGAAGACTAGAGTGAAGTGACAGTAGTGAGCTATGAAAGGACACTGTAGTGGCTCTGGTGACTCTTCATATCAGACATACCTCTTGGGAGGGGTATCCACGACCTAAGAAGGATTATTGAGAGTGATTTTGAGAGATTGTAGTGAGGATATGATGTATTATTGATAGAGAGAGAGAGAGAGAGAGAGAGAGAGAGAGTCAGAGATAGCCAATTCTACAAAAACAGAGTGATTGTATATGAGAGATTGAGAGAGAAGACTATGAAGATATTGAAGATGAATACTATGTGATGTATTTCCATTCAAAGATGGTGTATTCCTTTGCTTTCTTTGTTCTATTGATGGATTTTATGAAGATGTTGAAGAATATGGTTGATTCTATCAAATCCGTGGGAGATCTACATGATGCTGTATGAAGATTTGTTGTGCCTGGTGTTCTTTTCTTCATTGTGATCATATGAAGCATAATAAACAAGCTTGTTGATGTTACAAGATAGACTTTCTTGCAAGAGAATTCCCCTTTCCTTGGTGTTCCTCTTGGGGCTCCAGAAGTTGAGCGCAGACCGAATGGGTTCACGCCATCCATTGCAAGACCGAGCTGAAGATTCCTTGGCTCTCGAGCAAAGCCTGGGAAGGTAGAGTCAATGTGGCTCCATGCATGTGAATCTACTGATATTCGTTGAACTCCATCCGTGGACCTATTCTACACATGCCATGTTGTCAAGCTCACCATGCCGGACGTATGAAACATGTGGTTTATGCACGGGATAAGTGAAAAGTGTCTGAGAACTTTTTGAGGGATGGTTTACCCTTGCAAGTCCTGTCGATACCTGTGAGCACCACACTTTGGACATGTCTCCATAGTCTCGCATTCTCCTCGAAAGAGTATGTAATCGTTGATACGTGCATGGATATTGTTGTAGTCCATGTCAAGCTTTTGTAAAGCATGTTGTGCATCATCACGAGACTCACGCATAGTATTTGCAGGTGGTAATATATGATATTTCAATAACGTGAAAAAAATCATAAACACCTTGAAAAAGCACAAATGTTTTTAATAATAGTGCCAAAAAAAAATCAACAAAGCGTATGTACAGGGTACCTGAACAACTCGATCATACTCGCATCGCTCCACCCGTATTTTACTTGCACACTTAAGAGTACAAGCAGTGTCTTCAGGCAAGAGACTCGGCACCCATCATATAATGGTATGGGTGTTTCCTCTCTAAGCGGATCAGAAGTCTCAACATCCATGGGAATCAATGCATCGATCATTGCCTCCATCTCAGGCTCCAAGATTGTAGGTAGGTCTGGAAGGCTGCTTGTCTCCTCTGGCATTAACGGTATAGATTGGCCTTGCAAGTGGTGGATTGGCTCATGCACTCCACCCATCGCACACCCATGAACTCTTCTAATTGGCCGCAAAGGGTACACTCCTCCTTAGGACAAGACATCACCTCCCTGGATAGAAAATTTGCTAGCTAGACCCAATCTTAATGTATATGGTATTCAATTAGCTTGCGAGTACAATGCATGATTGATATTAACTTTTCATACCGTTTGCTGAAAATCCGCAATCACCTGATCAATGATCTTAGATTGAAACTCGCCAAATCGTCATACGTGTTCTATAGACAATCAACGTTTTTGTCTAATTACCAGCTTGCATTGAGAGCAAGGACATGGGACACACCGATTAAGATACGCCTCGCGATCTTGAACAATATGACCTTCATCGTTTTCCATTTTGTCTACATTACGACAAACAATTTGTTTTTGTTATTATTCTTTTTTTTTCTTAAATTGTTATCCTCTCCTTCCATCTCTCTCTCTTTTTCTATGTTATGACTACGACCACGATCACGACCACGACTACGACCAGGACCATGACCATGACCACGACCACGACCACGACCACGACCACAACCACGACCACGACTATGACCAGGACCATGACCATGACTACGACCATGACCACGACCACGACCACGACCACGACCACGACCACGACCACGACCACGACTACGACCACGACCACGACCACGACCACGACCACAACCACGACCACGACCACCACCACCACCATGACTATGACCATGACCATGACTACGACTACAACTACAACCACGACTACGACCATGACGGCTACGACTATGACCACGACCATGACCATGACCACGACCATGACCATGACCACGACCACGACCACGACCACGACCACGACCACGACTACGACTATGGCTACGACTATGACCACGACCATGACTACGACTATGACTACGACCACGGCCACAACCACGACCACAACTACGACTACGACGACCACAACCATGACCTATGACCACGACCATGACTATGATGACCCCGACCACGACTACGACCATGACCACGACCACGACCATGACTACGATCACGACCATGACCATGACCACGACCACCACGACCACAACTACGACTATGAATACGACTACGACTACGACCACGACCACGATCACGACCATGACTACGACTACGACGACCACGACCACGACTACGACCATGACCATGACCACGACCACGACTATGGGTAGGTTGCACTCACTAAAAATAGGATTGGCGATTCACCTCATCTTCTCTCCATCATCAATAAAATTCTCCTTTACCATTTACAACTCACCTATCTTCTCTCCACACTATTGCACACTACAATCTTTATGAGGGCATGAGATTGGGATCTCCACAGATACCAAGGCATGATCTCTAGCTTGATGGTTGCAAATATACTACTACTACTCGTGGAATAAACCTTAAAATAGTTATTATGCTCAAATATATGCTTGTTAGAGCAGAAATTTGTTCCTAAGACTATTCTAAGGAAAAAAGAGGGTTAATGATAAAAGAGTGTCCTTCCTTGCAAGTGATTTTATATTATATTTATTAATTAAAATTGATGGTTGAAGATGAGTTTCCTAAGAGATCTTGTGGTGATGTTGTTTTAGTTTTTCGAAGCATATGAATGATGCTGTTTTTTTTGTATTTGTCTTTTTAAGAAGAGATTGATTTTTATGGAATATCCAAAGTTATTTTTGGATTTATGTTATAAAAAATGAATATTTTTCATACTGATAGGCTGATTGCCTTCGTTGTATACTTGCGTCGTGGAGGTTAGGACAAGCCCCATGTATGAGAGGTCTGTTTGCAGGAAGAACATTATGCTAGGAGGCACAAGTATGCTAGGGCTCTCTAGCCATATATCCCTTAGGTTTGTTAAGGATCGGCCTAACCCCTATGAGCCTAGGATGAGCTTAAAGTAAGGTCCTATTTACTTTTCTCTCTTTCTCTCCCTCTCTTATTTCCTCTCCCTCCCTCACCCTGACCCTCTCTTTCTCTCTTTCTCTATTAGGTTTAATGATTTTTCTCTCTTTTTCTCTCTCCTCTCCTTCTCTCATTTTTTTCTCTCTCCTCTCCCTCTCTCATTTCCTTTTCTCTCTTTCTCTCCCTCTCTCACCCTCTTTCTCTCTTTCTCTATTAGGTTTAATGATTTTTTTCTCTTTTTCTCTCTCCTCTCCCTCTCTCATTTTTTTTCTCTTCCCTCTCCCTCTCTCATTTTCTTTTCTCTATTTCTCTCCCTCTCTCATTTCCTCTCCCTCCCTCACCCTGACCCTCTCTTTCTCTCTTTTCCTATTAGGTTTAATGATTTTTCTCTCTTTTTCTCTCTCCTCTCCTATCTCTCTCTCTCATTTCTTTTTCTCTCTCCTCTCCTTCTCTCATTTCCTCTCCCTCCCTCACCCTCACCCACACCCTCTCTTTCTCTCTTTTCCTATTATGTTTAACATCTTTTCTCTCTTTTTCTCTCTCCTCTCATTCTCTCATTTTTTTCCCTCTCCTCTCCCTCTCTCATTTCCTTTTCTCTCGTTCTTTCCCTCTCTCATTTCCTCTCCCTCCCTCACCCTAACCCTCTCTTTCTCTCTTTCCCTATTAGGTTTAATGATTTTTCTCTATTTTTCTCTCTCCTCTCTCTCTCTCTCATTTCCTTCACCCTCACCGTCACCCACACCCTCACCGTCACCCACACCCTCTCTTTCTCTCTTTTCCTATTATGTTTAACATCTTTTCTCTCTTTTTCTCTCTCCTCTCATTCTCTCATTTTTTCTCTCTCATCTCCCTCTCTCATTTCCCTATTATGTTTTTCTCTCCCCCCTCTCCCTCTCCCTCTCCCTCTCTCATTTCCTCTCCCTCTCTCATTTTCCTATTATGTTTAATGTCTCCCTCCCTCTCTCTCTCTCCCTCTCCCTCTCTCATTTTCCTATTATGTTTAATGTCTCCCTCTCCCTCCCCCTCTCTTTCTCTCTCCCTCCCTCTTCCTTTCCCATTTCCTCCCCCTCTCCCTCTCTTTCTCTCTCTCTCCCTCCCACTCCCTCTCCCATTTCCTCCCACTCCCTCTCCCTCTCCCTCTCTTTCTCTCTCTCTCCCTCCCTCTCCCTCTCCCTCTTCCTCTCCTTCTCTCTCATTTCCTCTCCCTCTCTCAATATACACAAATTATACAAAAAAAGTAAAAGAGAGAGAGAATGCACTCTCCCTGCCTCTCGTTCTCTCATTTCATCCCCCCCCTCTTCCATTTCCTCCCTCTCTCTCCCTCCCTCTCCCTCTCTCATTTCCTCCCTCTTCCTCTCCCTCTCCATCTCTTTCTCTCTCTCTCTCCCTCGCTCCCTCTCCCTCTTTCATTTCCTCCCTCTCCCTCTCCCTCTCCCTCTCTTTCTCTCTCATTTCCTCTCCCTCTCTCAATATACACAAATTATATTAAAAAAAGTAAAAGAGAGAGGGAATGCACTCTCCCTCCCTCTCCCTCTCTTTCTCTTTCTCTCCCTCCCTCTCCCTCTACCTCTCTTTCTCTTTCTCTCCCTTCCTCTCCCTTTCTCATTTCCTCCCCCTCCCTCTCCCTCTCCCTCTCTTTGTCTCTCATTTCCTCTCCCTCTCTCAATATACACAAATTAAACCCTAAACAAGTAAAAGAGAGAGAGAATGGACTCACCGTAAAGATTCAAGGAGGGTTTGGTGGCTCCTCTTCGTGACGGCAGCTCCTCTTCGCGACGGCGGTTCCTCCTCTCCTTCGCGAATGGCGGTGGCAGTAAGAAGCCTTCTTCCTATCCCTCTCTCACCCTCTATGCAAAACGATCGCTCTCTCTCTCGCTCTCCCTCTCCAAAACTTTCACGAATGCGCGAAATGAAACGCGCTCGGGTTTTAGTCCACTTTTTTTTCTCTGTGGAGTGTTGCTATTTGTGTCGCTATTAGCATTGCAAATGGACGCTAATAGTGATGCAAATAGTGATGCCGCTATTTAACGTCACTAATCGGCGTCACTATGGCCTAGTTTCCATGTAGTGCAAGGATAGACAGAAGGCTTACGTTGACTTGAAACGGCAAGACAGATCCTTCGTCAAAGGTGATATGGTCTTCATCCGTGTATGCCCTAAAAAGAGTTCACTATCCTTGGGATAGTACAAGATGCTAAGTTCGAGGTATTGTGGAATGCTTACAAATTACAGCTGCCCGCAACTCTAAAGATTCATAATGTATTCCACGTTATCCTATTGAAAAAGTATCTACCTAATCTGAATCATGTATTTGATGATCAACAAATTGTAATGCCTAGCCAAGGAGTCCTTAAGCTACAGCCTGATAGAATCATAGATGTTAGGGAGAGGCATTTGAGATCAAGGACCTTGAGAGAATACCTCATACAATGGAAAGATTATCCCGAAGAGGATGCCACCTCGATGGATGAAAATACTCTCAACCAAAAATACCCCCAGGTATTCTCGAGATGAGGACATCTCGATTCCTCTTTAAACCCCCCTCGTGCATAAGAACGCCCCCCACCCCCTTCTTAATTTTTTTAAAAATTAACTTATTTTTTTTAACTCTCCCTCTCTCTCCTCATTGACAGCATGTCGGGGAGAGAGAGAGAGAGAGGGAGTAAAGAGAAGGGGGGCATGCAGCCCCCCAGGTGGAAGGGGTGGCAATCGTCTCCCCCCCTCATAAACCACCTCCTCCCCCACCATATAAGGGGAAGCCCCCCCCTCCTCCCTGGCGGTCTTTGATAGTAGCCCCCCCCTCGTCGTCTGCGGCTGCGTCCCCCCCCCCCCCCCCCTTCTTCATCGACATTGTCATCATCTTGGTCTTCCTCCCCATTCTCAGCTTGACGCCATCCAAGATTTTCTCCCAGCCAAGTGCCACTTTCGTAAACGATTTGTTGGTGCTCTGTCTCATCTCACATGTTGTCTTACACACCTATGGCTTGCAGGTTGCTTTGCATGAGCCTTGGAGATAAAGGCCTCATAGATGACGCTAATCTAATTCACAATCGCAAAAGACAGGATACAAGTGTCGAGAGGGATGAATTGGTTCTCTCAGTCTCCCACACTCGAGAGTTACATTAGCTTTTGGCTAACATCTCTAATCACGCTAGAGTATGTCTCTAGACAAACACTAAGCACAACACATGGATGTTAGCCTTGAAAGATGGCCTTCGCCAATCCTCACATTGGCTTCCGGGGTGTTGAATGCGATCATGTTTGAGATTCTGATGTGAATTAAAAATATAATCATGTGTGGAAAATCATTTGCAACTAGTTGTAAAACATGCTATGACATGTTACACTAGCTAAAGCATGGGGCCCGTGTATATGTTTTGAACTATGTGGCATCCGATAATGCCATTATTATTAAAATGTACTTCTAAATTTTTCTAATTTCAATTTAGTCGATGTATTGAAGCCTCCTACGAAAGACTTAGATCGGGTGAAGGACACAATTTGTTGTGAAGGGAGTTCCCTTGCGGGAGGAAAGGACTGCCAGTTGCAGGGAATTTCAGCACACCCTCCCCCTGCCCTAGCCCCGATTGCGATGGCCCCAAAGAGCCACATGAGACGAGCACATGCGGGAGTAAGAGGAGCACATGTAGGATTCCCCACCTGGATCATGAAAGCCGATGATACCCCTCCTGCAGAAGTTCAGGTTCCATCAAATTCACCCTTTTCGTTTTTGCATGATATGGGTGCACTAAGTATAAATTCGCATAGGGTAGTCTTAATTGCATTGAAAACTTGCTATAATTGAATGCTTTGTTTTAAAAGATCATAGGAATGTTCGGGAAAGTTTTAGATCGCATCACAAGGTACTTATATTTCCGGTAGCATCATGATGAAAGGCTGTTGCATTCGTGAATATATGGTTCATGTGTTAAAAGATGCACTCATGCAATATTGTCCTAGTCGCATTGCGTACATAGGCTAAATATATATTGCGATGCTCACGTGCATTGGAAGGTTTGCATTGGGTAACTTACATTGGCAAGAATTGAGTCATGTTGTACACAATGCATTTGTGCAAAAAAAAAAAAAAAACTTGTGACGACTGTAAATAAGTTGATTCGTAGGAGGATGTTTAATTAAAGAATAGGGAGTTGCTATGGAGAGGAATAAAAGGGTTAGATTTTTTCATAAGCAATTGCATTCTATTTCACGAGACTTGCATGGGAAAGGAAAAGATTATGTTTTTATTTCAATATCATTGTAACTGTACATGGCATAATTTTCATGTGTAAGCAACTTGCATGCATAAGTAAATGTATAAAAATGAAAAGAGTTATAATTCATTTTATGAAAAGCATAGAGGATGCAATACGCATGAAGTGATAGTTACAATCAATATGAAAAGATAGGCGCTTGCAGAGTTAATCCAATGATCTCGCACTTAGATCATTCTATGTTGCGAGTAATGAAAGGGCACCAGGCCTTAGGACACAAATACTAGTAATATTGACAAAAGGGATGTAATTTCTCAAGGTAGGCACTTCTACATATCTCGAGCAACTAGTCTGCAAGGTTAGATGCTATTGCAACTAAACCATAAGATGCTACTACTACATCTTAGGCCAAGGGAGACGAGACCTAATTACAAGCTAGATTCGTTAAGAAGTCGAGTTGTTGCCCTTCTACAACTCTCTCTCTTGGGGACCAATTTGTCAAACTTAGAGAAATTGTGACTTTCCAAGAAGCAAGTCGACCAACCGAGGACGACAGGGTTGTCCATGATCTATTTTACAAGGAGACCTAAGGTAAGGACAATTGGGGTCGGTAGGGTACAAACCCTAACCCAAAGAAAAAGGGAAAACAAAAAACCTAGCTTGCCAAGCCCTTGGAATCTCACCAAGTCACGAACGATCCAGGATCGAATGCTGGGAGCATTCGGGAAGAAGAAATCACACCTTAGCAGTTGGTCATATGAACGACCACTGAAATGATTGTGATTGTACACTTAGGTACATTGCTTGAACTTCTTTGCTCAAGGAACTAATTCAAGGCAAAACACTTAATACTTTAGGTTAATAGCCTGGAGGGAGAGGCAGGTTCAATTACCTTCGACTACCTACCCGGCCCTATCCAAGGGGGTTGATAGCCACATCAGGAACATGGACCGAACTTGCCACGAGAGGTCTCTCTGTGGGTGCTACTTGGAGCGGGAGGACGCTTGGGTGCCAGGGGAGACTCTGACCGTAAATTCCTTGCCTCCGGATCCCACACAATAGGCTGACATAACTCGAGATGGGATCTCGAGGCCCGTGTGCTAGTCTACGGGCGGAACTTGGAGCAGCAATCCTGTTGATTGCTGGGATAGCCTTTGGGCAAAATACTGGATGTATTTTCAAGACTATGATAAATAAATGTCAAATATTTAGAAAAGGAACTTGCTTGACATTGTTTTTTTAATGTCAGTGCCTAAGTTGCATAAAGGAACATGTGTTTAAATTGATTAATTAAGGAATTTGCTTTTGCATGTCAAACATAACGTGGTAAGTAATTAGATAACTAAGCAACCCGAGGAAAGTGCGGTGGATGTGACTTGGGTCCTTCCTACGGAAGGGTGGTTCCGATTAGCTGGGAACTTTTCTCAATAGATGTGAAAATGATACTGTGAAGACCTAGAGTCAGTAGAGCTAGAATCCCGGTTTACGTTTTTTTAGGGGAGTGGAATGGGACTATGCCTTATGGGTAGAGAGGTTGAGCTTCGCATCCCTCTCGTTTCCCATTCTCCATGAACCAAGTGCAGCATAAATCCGCTTCGACTCTGTTGTTCCCACGCAAAGTGGTTCATCTAGAGCTCGACGCTAGCTACTCCCTAGAGACTTGGCTGATAGGAAAGAAACCTTGACTTCAGGTCAGTCCTAAGTGGGAACGACCGGATACTTCTGCTTCGGGGTAGACTCGGGAAGACCTAGATCACAAACCCTGTGACATTCCTTGCGAGTGCCAGGTGACGCTTTCTAGACTCTCTTCCTGATGGACTGCTAAGACGTGTCCCACAAGTGGACAAGCAGATACGTCACAGACATGGAGGCCAAAATGTTTTCTTGCTAGTTTTTTTCTTCTTCTTCCACACACAATACAATGTAACAAAGTATAGATAAGATACAACATAAAGGAAAGTGGCCTATTAAGTCAAATTTTGCATAAGTAACTATACTAATCAATTGGAGCTATAACCATGATAGTTATAGGTAGGTGCATCAAACTAAATGTAATAAGTGATAAGTCAGTGGCCATGTGAGGATCATAATGGCTATCGACGTACTAAGTATAGACATGTGGATCCATCTAGCCAAGCGATCCATCATCAATGTCCACGTGTTGAGCTTGCCATCTCAACACTCCCCCTCAAGCTCAACTATATCTCTACAACTCCTAATAAACTTTGAATCTTTCGAAGCTTCTTTGCACCCAATGCCTTTGTGAAAATTTCAGTTATCTGATCTTGTGTTCTTGTTTGTCCTTGTGATATCCATGCAAATCAGACTCCCTACTATCCTCTTAAACATAGTAAGGTCTTCTATCTCATCTCCAACATCAACACTCAACTTCACATTTTACTCCAATGAAAGTAAAAGAGGCTTATATGTTGTCATACCATATTTGGATAATATATCCAAGCCATACTGTCTTTGGGACAATTATACACCATCATCACATATTATCATCTCAATACCAAGAAAGTATCTCAGCTCACCCAAATCCTTAATCTCAAACTTTTTCTTTAAGAAATCCTTAACTTCAGCAATCCCATTGTCACTGTCACCTATAATAATCAAGTCATCCACATAGATGACTATGATGATCAAACCTACATCTCCCATTCTCACATAAATTGAGTGATCAACATCAAACATATAAAAGCTAATTCTGACAAGATACTCTTCGATCTTGCCAGACCATGCTCTAGGTGCTTACTTCAATCCATAGAGTCACTTCTTTAACATGTACACTTATGTGGGATGCTCTAAATCCTCATAACCTATTGGTTGCTCCATATATACCTCTTCTTACAATTCACCACGCAAGAAGGCATTCTTAATATCCATTTGCTGCAAACTCTAACCTTTTATTGCTTCCAAAGCAATCACACATCTAACAGTTGCAATCCTAGCAACTAGACTGAATGTCTCTTTATAATCTATGCCATATGTTTGAGCATAGCCTTTTGTAACCATCCCAGCCTTATACATGCTAACCAAACCATCAGCATTATGTTTTATTTTGTAAACCCACTTATAGCTAAAATATTTCTTGCCCTTAGGCAAGGGTACCAAATCCCAAGTCTTATCACCTTCTAACACAGCTATCTCCTTATTCATTGGTTCATTCTAATGAGCATGATCACAGCATCCTCATAACAAGTGAGCTCAACATCTTCAACTACCTTCACCATATAAGCATAATGATGAGTTGGCTAACCTTCAAAACCAAATCTTTTAACATGGTATTTGAACCTGCTAGACCTGCATACCACAGGATCACTTAGTGGAGCCTTTACATTACTATGTGTTGTTTGTACACATGGTGTCCTAATTGAAGAAATACGAAGCTCATCATCCAAACTCTCTAAACCACTAGAATCTCCATCAAATCCTAAATGAGTAATAGATGCATCATTACCATCTAGCACTTTTTTATTTCCTTTGTCTTTACCTACAACACTTGTAGATCCACCTGAATATATGGGGCTACTTCTTAGTCTCCCTAACCAAGGGCTAACTATAGGTGTAGTATTAGATGATGTTTTTGGTCCACTAATGGTCCATTATTCTTTCTTTTCTTTCTACACATAGCTATCATGATCATTATCATCATCTAATATATCACTAGTAGATACATACCAACTACTCATCTCATCAAAAATAGCATCCGTGCTCACTCTAAACTCACTTGTGATAGGGTTATAACAACAATATCCTTTTTGCTCTAAAGTATACCAAATAAAAATAGACTTTTTAGCCTTTGGATCAAGCGTCTTTCACACCTCATCTGGCACATGAACATATGTAATACAACCAAACACTTTCAAGTGTGACACATTGAGCTTCTTGCATGCAAAGCATTCTTCAAGGGTCATCCCATGTGGAAGTTATGTTCATAATATAGATAGTAGTATGAAAAACTTCAAACCAAAAATGTTTTGACATATTCTTTTCACCCATCAATGCCCTTGAAACTTCTGCAATATGCCTATTTTTTCTTTCTGCAACCCCATTTTGTTGTGGGGTATGCCTATAAGTAAATTATGTCTTTAACTCATGAGACCTCACGAAGCCACTAAACTCATTAGAGAGGTACTCTCGCCCTCCATCCGATCTCAAGCACTTAACTCTCAAGCATGTTTCTGATAGTTACCTTGAAAAATTTAAAGTGTTCAAATACATCACTATTTTTCTTCATAAAGTATACCCATAGCTTTCTTGAACAATCATCAATAAACCTGATAAAGTATTTGTTGCCATCAAGAGATACATTCTATGTAGGCCCCCAAACATTTGTATGCATGACATCAAGTATATTTATGTTTATATCTCTATCATGCAAAAAGGGTTGTCTTATCTACTTACTTACCAAATTGGCATGCTTCACACACTTTATGAAATTCTGTAACTTTTAAAGCACTCAACCCTATAACCAATCCTTTGGACTGCTGTATTAATTTTTGCTTTTGCAAATTTGCATGTCCAATAGTTTATACCATATTTCAATGTTTGTAACAACTCCTTTTCCTTTAGCATACATAGTAGCATTCATTGCAGGGATTCTAGCTTCTAAAGTACTTGGGGAGTCCACATTATAGAACATGTAAGATACCACGTGAGTTCAAAAGAAAGGGTACATTTATTATGTTGACTTACAATTTTCTAAAAACAGAAGTGATTTATAAATGTGCTCAATGTAAATTCACATTATGGGTCTTTTTATTTTAAAATTTTTCAAAGCCACAATTAGGAGGGGAGGGGGGATGTGCCATGAGGGGAGGTGTGGGGTGGGGGAGGGAATGGGTGGGGGGAAAAAGGGGGGAAGAGAGTCAATACTTAGACTTGGTTGTGTGTGTGTGTGTGTGTATGTGCATGCGCGCGTGTGCTTGATTGGTTAGGAAGACTTAGATAAAACTTGCTAGATTTTTTATGAAAGGATGAAAGGATTGGGACCGAATGTTCCTAAGCTAAGTCTATTGTTCCCTCCCTAATGAGATGTAGATAGAAAATTTTGAGCCAACTCCTCCAGGAAGAAGGAAAGTGCTAGTAGCCACCAACATTGTTGAAGCCTCTTTGACAATTGATGGCATTTATAATGTAGTTGACCCAGTATTTGAAAAACAAAATTTCTACAATTCCATGCTTGATTTAGACTCCCTCATCATTACATCAATTTCTTGAGCATTCACAAAACAATGTGCAAGAAGAGTGGTTGTATTGGACTGGACAAGTGCTACCAGATCTTCACAAAAACTGCATATGGAAATGAGATGCTACCAACATTTGTCCTAGAGCTTTAGAGAATCAACCTTGGTATGACAAGTTTATAGATGAAGGCTATGGGAATTAATGATTTATTATCATTTGACTTTATGGATGCCTTTGACCGGCTCCCTCATTTGACTTTGTGGATGAGCATACCTTTGACCGGCTCCCTTGTCGCAACCTCTACTTATGGACTACCCTCATCTTTTGTTATATCAAGGTGAGAATCTATAGTGTGCATTCCACCTCTAGCACTAGATGAAGAGAACCATTTCTAACCTAACAACTATACATCTATTGCCCTCCTCAAAGCCTATGCCAAGGCCAAGTCATTTGTCATCGTGCCAAAAGGTAGAATTCACCATTTTTTCTTCCTTCATTTTTTCCCTCTCGTTCTCTCCTCCCCCATCCTTGCAACAGTACATCTATGTTCTTCTTTAACCCTCCAATTTCTCTCTTCTAATTTAGCTTTGGCTAACCACACAAATATGTGCTTCTTGTGCTTGCCAAGGAGGCATTACTATCTTATGCTCTAGTACACAAGTTTTCTTAGGCTCTCTCGACTACTAAGATCATCTTAGGTTCTAGCTCATGTCTTGAGAGTTGCTAGATTGTTCTCATCACAAGCATGGAGGCAGAAGATATGAAAGCTCACAATCTTCAAGTCGATTGCAACAAGCACAAAATGAAGACTCCTTTGAAGCTTGAAACCCTTGCAAGGGTTGTTGCAAGGTACGACCTGCATTTACAATGTTAATAATGTGTTTTTCAAGTGTTTCCCTCTCTTTTTTTTTAAAAAAATTTCTTTGAGCAAAGGAGAAATACCATTTAGAAGCCATCAGAGCATGGCTCTCTTAGCAGTTAGGGCTTCTAATAGGTAGCTAAAGATGTGATTTTGCCATTGAAGATTGAAGGCAAGCACACCTTAGTGTTAAAAGGACAATTGATGTCTATAGTTTCTTGTGTAGCAAAACACATGCTTGATGAGTAAGCACTCAATTATTTTCAATATATGCAGTTGGATAAGGTGTCTCTTAGAGCATGTACATATTCTTAGGGCTTAAAAGCTTGTCCCAACTTGGGAGCGATAGAAAAAGGCCACATGTTTTGTGCGGAGATACTCAAAACAAGGATGGAGAAAGTAATTCTCATTAGTAACACATTGGTAGACATGTATTGTAAATGTTACTCACTTACGAAAGCACATTGGGTTTTTGACCTATGTGTGTGTATTGTGTATTGTGTCACAAACCCACATGTTGGATCTAGATAGAAATGAGTATGTCAATCATGCTCTCTCTTATGCTCACTGCTCTCCCATAGCCTCTCATACCATGAAAGATTTCTCATTGTATTGATATTGCAAGCCTAGCCTAATGATGAATCTAATTTGTAGTTAAGTAAGGCTCTTAAATCAATCAAAGAAGATAGATGTGGTCAAAACTCATTGAGTTGTACTTAAAGATGAGTGGATGAGCTCCAAATCTCCCACTAAATCTGATAGTTGTCCCTTCTCATACTCAATGCTCCTCCATCCCCATGAGCTCTATGCACAAAAGATAGGACTCCATTGCTAGTTCCTCTAAGCTAAGAACACACACACACACAGACTCTCTCTCTCTCTCTCTCTCTCTCTCTCTCTCTCTCTCTCTCTCTCTCTCTCTCTCTCTCTCTCTCTCTCTCTCTCTCTCTCTCTCTCTCTCTCTCTCTCTCTCTCTCTCTCTCTCTCTCTCTCTCTCTCTCTCTCTCTCTCTCTCTCTCTCTCTCTCTCTCTCTCTCTCTCCATATACATGAATTATATAATAGAAGAAAGCAAAGATGAAGAAGCGAACAACCAAGAAGAGAAAAAGCTATCCTTCTTATTTCAATAAGCTCGAAGAAAAATGTCATCACTTCTCACATATTATAGAAGCATAGAGATGCAAAAAGAAGGAAGGAGGGGAAAATTTGCAACCATTGGAATAGTTTCTTTGATTTATTTTCCACCTTAAATATAGATTGGGTTTTTCTTTCCAAACATGTGGTCAAGACCACTTACTCTTGGAGATCCCAACTAGACATTCTACTATAATACAATCATATGATAATTGACATGTTTAACATGTCTAGATTTAATTAAATTGACACTCACATCATGGTGCCTTACCTTGTGAACAAATTTAATTTACAACTTACGTGGGAGTGAGGTCACACTCTAAAATGATATTACAATGAATGTCCAAGGGTCCATGATATTCAATTTAATCATCTTGAATTAGCTTGGAGCACCTAATGCCTTCATGCTATTTTTAGCTTGATGTTCTTTGAAGTGCCTTTTCAATTTTGTCTTCAATTTTTATCACTTGGATGTAGTCAATGTACTTTCAAGCACATCCTTATCACGTTTTGAGCTTTGCTTTTTTTGTTGCTTTTTACTAGTGGTTGCTTTTTAGACCTAAGAGTTTCTTTTAACTACTTTTTCACTTCTACAATGTACCTAGGCACTTTTGGACTTCATATGCACCTTGCTTTTTCAACCTTTCTTTTCTTTTCAAGTGACTCCAATGTGCCAATTTGATCATGTATTGCCCCTCCTCAAAAAATTATATACTAAATGTCCCCCTCTTTCTCAATCTATGTTTACTTGACATTGAATGTAATATGAGTAGATCTCTCTCATGAAATGATTTAGTACACCCTACATTAAGAGACCCATGCATTTCCTTGACTAATTAAGGTTGACTAGATTAACACTTGAAATTTATGGGAGTATTTGGGAGTGTGTCTTGCCCTTAGAAATTGCGTTGCCGACCATTAGATTCACAATCAATCATTCTCTGGTGATAAAGATGCCCTATTTGAGTGGTTTATGACTGTAGCCCACTTGGACGAGCTCAAATTGCAGAGTTTGTTGTACTAGGAGGTAGCTAAATGTCAGATGAAACGGTTGCATGATCTGAAAGCGAAGAAATATACTTTTAAAAAGAGGCAGTTAGTTTTATATTACGATGTGCATAGGGAGCTATTTCCAAAAAAGTTGGAACCTCGATGGGATGGCCCTTATAAGATAGTTTGGATAGGTAAAAATAAGTCCATAGTTCTATTAGCTGATCTACAAGGGGTGGAATTTAAGAATAAGATTAATCTTAATAAGATTAAACCTTATTATTTCTAAGTACGCTAACGCGGAAGAATGCATTACAAGTCCATGCTGGGGCTAATTGGAGACCTGCAAGAGAGCTTAAATTGGTTGATGGGGCAGTTAATTCCTTATTTGGAGCACCCATATCTCGAGCAAAGATATCATCAGGAAGGCTTATTTGGTGGAGCAAGGGATATAAAGTGATTAAGCAAGAAGACGGTACCTTTGTGTGGGAAATTAAAGTTTTCTGCCATCACTGCTTACAAATCTTGACAAGCATCCCTGTTGAGTTTAATGAACAAGGTGCGATGGAGCCGTCAGTTCATCCTCTAAATATGTTGAACTTTGACTATCATAATACGAATAGGAGAGTTCTTGATGGCTGGCTGTGTAAACCCATTATGGATGTATACATTATACTTTGATGGAGCGTCTAGGGGCCCTAATAGAAAAGGAAGTGTTAGAGTAGTTATCCATGATCCCCGATGTAGAGTTGCAATGAAATTAGCTGCTTATCTCGAGGTAGGATTTACTAACAATATGGTCAAGTATAAAGCTCTGATTATGGGATTGAATATTTCTAAGAAAGGTGGTATTAGGCGGTTGTTAATAAAAGGGGATTCCCAGCTGATCTTAAATCAATTCAATGGGACATATACAGTCTGGAATCCTCTCCTTCGTATGTATCATCAAACTGCTATAACCCTACTTGATGAATTTGAGAGCATATCTCTTCAGTTGATTCCACATTATTGGAATCAATTTGCAGATTCCTTAGCTAATTTTGCTTATGAGGAGGACCTCTTTTTCGATTGTGGTCCTAGTCCGGATGTTGTTATTGATAATGAGACAGGACCTGATCGCTTGTGGGGAATGTTATCAAGCCACGCGTTATATGGCAGGCGATGGTTGATATGGGTAATACAAAGAGTGGCCAAGATCCATCTACCGTTGTTATCCTAGACCCATAGGTTGATCCAAAGACATGTTATGCATACGCTGTCGCAGCGCATAGGGTTGAAGGTCACCACAGGAGTTTGGCAAGAGAAGAATGTATGGGGGTTCAAGAGCTTAGACTTCAGAGATAATAGAGATAAGAGAAGGGTTGAAGGTTTCAAGCCAAGTTCTTGAAGATAAGAGATAGCAGGGTGTAGGTAGATTCAAGGAGAGGAGTAGACGGAAGAGAAGGGGTTCGAAGAGATTGAAGATATAAAAGAATACTCTCAAAAAAAAAAGAATTAGAAAATATAGAAGAATACTAACAGAGATGAAGCCTACTAGTTTCTTTCAGCATTATGAGAAAATATAACTCTAATAGATAAAAACGTGTACAAAATAATATCGTCCTCTATGCTGCTCAGATCGCTAATCTCCCAGATCACTCCTAGCCAGAATCCTGTTAGATCACTCCTTCTTCATCTCCCACTTTTAGAGTGATGTTCACTGCCTGAAAACAGCGATCACGCGTCACGCGATTTCAATAATCTCTTTTTTTACATAAAATCCTCTCAAATTGGCTAAAAGCTACATGCTTTCTTTTATATGACCTCCTAATCTAGAAGTTATCTATAGTTTTATGGATTTGTACAAGAGGTAGTATCTAGAATATAAAAAATTGACTAAAAACCTTGTCCAAAAAAATCTAATATTTTGAACCATGGATACTAATACTAATGTCTAAAGTGGCATTGGCTCTCTAAATCTAAAAGGAAGCCACACTCTAGATTTTTTTTTTACACGGTGTGCGTGTAGCGGCACGACATTCACCCCCTCCTAACTTGCACATCCTCTGGCATGTGCCAAAGTCTTACAAATTTGCAGTGTTAGAAGAAGTATCTGTTAGAAATGCGGGATCTAGAGCATGACATAACCGGAAGCTATGGAGGATGGAAGGAGAAGTGTAGACTCATGATGGAATGGACACTGTTTGTTACACAAGTGAATTAGGTTCCAAGATTGAGACTTGGACTCATAAACACAATCTTGTGTATGTGGACAATGACATTGACACTTTACTGAAATGAAAAGAGTACTATCATTGCATTAAGAAAGGAAGCAAGTACAATGCTTTATAGGAAAGTAGGAAACTGCAGTAGGCACCATTGTGCATATGGGATAAGTCACCCTGCATGTCCTTGACCCTGAGACTCCATACAAAGAGGCTGTTTGAGTGTGATTGCTGATTCTCAACACCCCTCCTCAATCACAACTAGGAAAAGGCACAAAGTGTATAGAGACTGTAATGAGAACCACTTGCAAAGTGTGGGTATACCACAGACATGGCAAAACACCAGAGGCTGTTGCAGAAAAAGCTAAGTGTGGGTACCATAAACATGGTGGACATCCAGAGGCTGTAACAGGGGCCTCACAAAGTGTACAGGGACTGTAATGCCAAGTTACATAAGGAGTTTACAAAGCTTATGGCAGGAAGCATTAGGGTAAGGAAAATACAAGGCTATTAAAACAATCTATCAGAATTATGAGAGTACAAGGACTGATGAGTCTTGTCCTTCCGATCCTGGTGATCTTCATCTTCTTCTTCCTTTGCTTCATTTTCTTCTTCTTCTTTGACTGCGACTAGATAGGCCTTTTGGGATCTCTTTCTTGCGTGGCAGAACTTCTCGGTGTGTCCGGTCCTTTTGCAGAAGTCACAAAAGAGCTGATCTTTCTTGCCTTTGTACCTGTTGCCAACATATAATGCATGCTCATCTCTAGAGGTACTTGGTTCTTCTTTAGTTTTTAGCTTCTTTTCTTCTTCTAAGAGTGATGCCTGGATATCAACAAGTTCAGGATTTGGCATGTTGATTAAAGTTGTTGATACGTTATTATATTCAGGAGGCAAGCTCTTAAGTAGAACACCGATGCAAACATCTTCATCCATTTTAATGTTGATTCCTACAAGTTGGGTTAGGAGTCCTTCCATGTAATTAAGATGTGTGGCAAGTGATGTGCTGGACTTCATTTCAAGCCTGAAGAATTCAATTAGGAGACCATACTTTGATGATTTAGATTGTGCACCGAACAGGGTGTCAAGTCTTTTCCATGTATCCTGTGAGGTCTCACAGTTATCCACGTGATGGATATAACTGTCATCTAGCTCCAATTTGATAATGGCATGGGCTCTGTCATCATTCTTTTGCCAAGTAGTTGCAAGGTCCGCGTCCCGAGGTTTCTTCTCTTTGCCATTTGTGATGGCCCAGAGACCCTTCTTCATCAGGATGAGCTTGATGCGGGTTTGCCAAGTGTGGAATCCGACTCCTTTGAATCGAGCATTTGGCGAGTCTTTGCCCATGTTAGATTTACGGGAACAGTAGCAAATCAACTTCAGACTTTATTAGATTTGAGCAACAGAAGAATTGATTGAGAGACACAAGTGCTAAAAAGCACTAACTGAGTGTCAATGAATACCAAATCTGCAAAAGTCTTTTACTCCAAGTGATCTTCCCCTTCTTGATTTGATGCTGATGTCGTCAGATCTGAGTGGCAGTACTTTAACGAACTTCAGAGAGTATTGCTCAGTGATTAAAATCACTGTTGATAACTTCAGTGAGAGAAATAGTGAAAAATGTCAAGATTTTGAAACTTTTGGCTATGGTGGATTTAGGGTTTCTAAGACAGGGGCCTGGTTTTTTGCTTATTGCAGGAGCTACAGTGCATCATTTTTAAAACTTTTTACATATCTAGGAAGCTTATGTCATGGGCTACCAAAGCCCCATGAAGATTGTGCAGATCGTGGTCAGTATAAAGCGCGCAGGTGCCGCGAACAGATTCGGTGCAGATCTGGACAGCGTGGTCGAATTTCTGCAATGCTGGAGCCAGGGAGCATCAATGTCATTGATTGTTGTGCCAAGATGAAACGCCTTGAGCAGAGGAACAACTCTCCAGAAGAAATCGTGGGCTGAAATGGCCTGGTTGAAGAGTTATGGAAGCTCCAAGCAAGGTAGGTCATGTCTGGCTATGGCAGACACAGAACAGAGATTTGGGATTTTCACAATGCTGAGCTCCAGATGGTCCAATGTCCTGGATTGATGTGATACAGAGAAGCTTTATGAGTTGGGGAATACTTTTCCAGAAGGAAGCTATAAGATATTTGACCTGTGGAGTGAGATATAAGCAGTTCAATCTGATAGGGTGCTGCTGGCTATGGCTGCCATGGAAGCTTCAGTGAGAGTAGAGTTGGGAGATGAAGTCATGAGCTGACATTGAGCTGGATGGAGGTTCAGAAGAATCAAGAGAGGCTAGAGAAGCAATGCCATGCCCAATTGGGCTCTGATACCATGTTAGAAATGCGGGATCTAGAGCATGACATAACCGGAAGCTATGGAGGATGGAAGGAGAAGTGTAGACTCATGATGGAATGGACACTGTTTGTTACACAAGTGAATTAGGTTCCAAGATTGAGACTTGGACTCATAAACACAATCTTGTGTATGTGGACAATGACATTGACACTTTACTGAAATGAAAAGAGTACTATCATTGCATTAAGAAAGGAAGCAAGTACAATGCTTTATAGGAAAGTAGGAAACTGCAGTAGGCACCATTGTGCATATGGGATAAGTCACCCTGCATGTCCTTGACCCTGAGACTCCATACAAAGAGGCTGTTTGAGTGTGATTGCTGATTCTCAACAGTATCTTCTGCCATGTGAATGTCTTCATCTTCTGCCTCTTCTTCTTCCTCTATGTCTTCATGCTCTTGAATTATATTCAAGTCTTCTAGCTCATATGTTGAACTTTCTCTTCGTTTGAAGAGCTTGATTCTTTTTCCAGCTATGGGTATCTTCATGCTTGTTCCATCCAATTCAGCCAATGAATATGTGGCATTGTCATGAACGACCTTTACCACATATGGGCCAAACCAACGCTTTACCATCTTCCTAGAAGCACTGTATTGATTGTCTAGGCTGCTGTCATAGACAAGCACCCAGTCATTTTCTTGAATTGATCTTGGCCGAAGTCGATGTTGATTATTAAATCTTTTTTTGTTCTTTACTCTTGCTGTCTTTAGCTTCTCAATAGCTGCTTGAACATCTTCAGGCCTTCTTTCTAGCTACCATATGCTCAAAGTCAGCAACTCTTCTATATTGATGCCTTCCTCCCAAGGTAGAAGACTCCATGTGAGAATAGATTCTTCAATTGGCATAATTAGTTGTTGTCCATGCATAAGTTCAGCTAGCATATAGCCAGACACTGAACTGTGAGTAGTTCGGTCAGCCCATAATGCAAAAAGTGGCATTTTAGACCATTCTTTGATCTTTCCTCTACAAGACTTTGCTAGAGCTTTGAGAATAGGTTGATGACCTCTCTCACTCTTTCCATTACCTTCAGGGTTGTAGGATGAAGTTAAAGCCAACTTAATACCCAATTGAGCAAAGAAGTTGTGTGCCTCATCAGCATCCAACTCTCCTCTATCTGTAGTTACTTTACCCACACAACCATATCTACAAAACACTTCTTCAAGCAAAAAACGACAAACAGCTTGAGTGGATTTGGTTGTTAAGGCTTTGTCTTCAACTTGATTGGTTAGATCCTCTCTTGCAAGCACTAAATACCGCATATTCCATATTCCTATAGGCATGGTTACAAGATCAATAACCCATCTATAATGTATAGACAAAGGATAAGTTGGTCGTAACCCATCTCGATGCTTGACTATAGAATACATTTGACACACATAACAGGTTTCTACAAAATGTGCTATGTCCCGATACATGTTTTTCCATCAATATTTTTCTTTGACTTTACTAAAGGTTCCCTATATGCCTCTATGGCTAGCCCACATGCTTTCATGAAATTCCTTCATTACCTGTTGTTGCAATATTTTGTTACCTAAAACTCGAATAGGCGCTCCTTTCTTATTCTTTGCTTGCTTCCATAGATGTCCTTCTTTAAGAAAAAAGCCATAAGCTTTCCGCTTGATATGTTTGAACTCCTCATCAGTCCAAGTCTCCTTCTTCTTCATTGTGCTCAAATATTGGCCGATCTTTAGCCAATCTTCTTCATAATCTTCTTCAAGGAAATGAACTAGAACTTGAGCAATGCAATGAGCATGCTAGCTTTTAGTTGACCATCCTGTTGTTTTCAGCTTTTGACTAGTATATGCAGTAACTGAAAATGTATTTTCAGCAGCCATGGAATGAAATTCAACAAGTATAGATTCTTTAGCTTCATCTTCTTCCATCAGCTCTTCTTCATTGTCATATCTTGCACATTATAGCATGTCAGCAACTGGATTCACCTTTCCTACAATATGATTTAATTCGGGGTTGAGTGACTTAATATATGCAATCCATCTTAGCATAGCAATGTCAGGTGTAGAGCAGTTGGCAATCATGCCCAAGAGTGGAAGACAATCAGTTTCTACCACTACGGAAGCACCTATAAAGTATTCACGATCACACTTTAATGTTGTTACAACTCCCCACAATTCCCTTTTTACTTGTGCATACCTTCTTTGACGTTCATTGAGAACTTTTGCTCCAAAACGAATTGCATACATGTTACCTTCAAGACCATCCTATCCCAATGGGACTTGTATCCACAGTAAGGATGATGGGTTGACCATTTGAATAGTCATCCCTTTTGAGAGTGGAGGCTAAAATTAATAGCTTCTTTAATTTAGGCATAGTGAGAGTATGCTCTTTATTCCAAGAGAATCTTTGGCCTTTTCTTAATAATTGATAAAGATTTTTGGCTACATGAGCAAAATGTGGTATCCATATGAGATAGAATACACATGTGCCAAGAAATCTTCTCACCTCTGAAACATTTGTGCATTTTTCTTGCATTCTACTGATGGCATCTATCTTGATTGGAGAAGGTTTGCATCCATAGGGGCCACATAGATGACCGACCACTAGGACTTCTTCTACTCCAAAAATCAACTTAGCTCCAGAAAGCGTAAGATGTACCTCTTCTAGCTTTGTCAAAATCCTGTCACAATCTTGAATATGCTTAACTACAAATGTCCTGCAACCATCTTTGTCAAGCTCCTCATTCTTTTCATTGACTTCACATCCCTTAATAGGTACATAATCAAGAAATGGAAGAGTACGTTGTGGAATAAAGTCCCTTAAGACTTTGTGAATGGCATTCATCATATAGGCTATGGAGTTTGTTGCACCTTGTGGTAGAGTGTACATGTGAACCAATTCAAGAGGTGTCTTCATTGTGGTAATGTCTCGGCTTTCTAATGAAAGCTGAAATTGGTCATATCCTAAATATAGGTCTCCCATAGAATAAATTGCTCTACCTGCAAAAGCTTCAGCAAACTCATCAACAATTGGACCCGAACCAACATTTCAAATTGTGACATGATTGATAGGCTGTAGATCTTGAATGAATCGTAACGATCCATTTTTCTTAGGCACAGTAAACCATCGGTTTGAGTAAGGTGCTAAAGAAGGTTCTAAAATCTTCATTCTGATCTTCTCATTTAGAAGTTCCAATAATTTGGGCAGATGTGCCCTTGGAATGGGAATGGGCTTGAGGTTCCAAGGCACATGTGGGACTATAAAAATGACCATAGGAGCCACAATATTTGGATCCATACAACCTATTTCACTTGGTTGAAAAGCAAAAAATTTTCCATGTTTCATTAGCATTTGCATGAAAGAGTGTTTTTTAGCCGGCGAAAGGAAAGAATTTTCACCTATTTTGAGCTCTTTTATACTTTCATATGTGAACTTGTGACCAATGTTGGAAGGATCACGAAGATTTGGCTGATTTGCTGCCCTATCAGCAAGCCCTTCACTTTTAGGAGGCAGTGGGACTACCACAGGTTTGACTTTCTTATCCACTGTCTTGTATTTTGTCTCCACTTGTGCTTCAGCCTTGTTGAGTAAACCATTGTCTTCTTGTTCAACAAATTCTTGAATTGTTTGATAAAAATCCAATGTATATACTTCTATGAACTGATTTTCAGCCTGATTTTCTGCGTGAGCAACTACATATATTTCAGTCAATGTGTCAATCATAATCAGTATTAAAAAAAAGCCCGAAATATCTTCATTTTCAGCCATCATATCATAAGTTTTCAGCTCCCTTTTTACATGACATAAATATTTTATTTCAACCTTAGTCATGGCCGGAAGAGACTTATAACAGCCCATACTATTGGCTGTACATATATATAAATTTGCTAGAGACACAGTTTCTGTTGCATGAGGAGGTTCAATCTTTTTACATGACGCACTACCATAGCCTCCCTTTATAGTAGTGCAGCCCGAAAACCCTTGAATTCTCGGGCATTAGGAGGCACAAGATAATCATGCGATCGATCTCTGTTTCTAACACACACAGTAAGAAATTGGACAGCTCATTCATTATCCTTGCTTCGGATGTGAGCATAGAAAGAACTATCATCAAGAGCTTTTGTTTCCAAGCGGGCTTCAGAAATGCAAGGTTGCCCAAGAATGATAGGGTAACTACAAGAGTCTTGAACAAAAAAGTGAAAATTGTCTTTTATGTCTCCAATATTTACCTGCACATTAGGACATGCAGCATATAACTCTCTAGAAGAGTTGTTTGCAGCTCTCATTCGCCAACCTGGATCAACATCTATGGGCCATCCACCACTTTCATAGAGAATCCTTGCCATGACGTTTATCTTCGAGCCATGGTCTAAGAGTGCAATACATGGTGTTTCTCTTTCTCCAAATTTGACGAATGTCTCCATTATTGCTCTCGCCCAATGCGTACGGGAGTAGTGACTGCTTGGAATGAACCGAGCCTCTTCTTCCTCATGCATGTGCTGTAGACGGCCTTCTTTTTGAGAGGTGGGATACCCAACTGGTTTGGACCAATCGACCATTACATTTTCAGCTTTTACTTCTTTAATTTTTGCATTCATGTTTTCTTTATCTTCAGCTTCAATTGCTGCAATTAATTCTTTAACTGCTTCAAGTTGAATTCCTTGTGAAGTCAGCTTTTCTTCATCCTGCACAAAAACTCGAAGAACTCGCAAAAAAGCATGCATTGTTTCTTCATCACCAACATATTGTCTTTTCCTTTTGATTACATTAATAATTGCATCATGGAATTCACGTTTGGCAATTCCAAGAATTTCGTCTAAGGTGAATTCAATTTTGCTTCCTAGAATTTGTTCTTCTAGGACTCGTTTGAGATCGGTTGTTGCAGATTCTATGTCAAACTGCAATTTGTAGCCTGGTTGCTTGCCTTTCTTCTTTTCTTCGGTCTTCTTTGTTTGTGGCGCATCTTCCATCTCTTGATCTGGGGTTATCTTTTCAGCAAGCTTTGGTTGTTTAGGTGTTCTTCTAGTTATCCGTTTTGGGGGGCCAGAAGAGGAAGGCCCTGGTTCATCTTCTCTTTTCTTCAATCAAGACTTCTTTATGATTGACATCAGCCAAATGTGCAAAGGCAGAAAAAGAATCTACCAATTCTTTACAACCAGTTATTCCTCGAATATACTGACTAGCATTAGCCAAATCTTCTTTGGCTGCTTTACCATGTTCCATTTGATCTAGTGCGTGCATCCATACTTTAGATTGCACATTAGCTTTACATGCATTCAAACTTGATTTAATTGGCTCAATTTGCAGCCCATAGGTAGCTGCATCAATTGCTGCATAGGCATTCTTTACAGCTAAATCTTCTAATCTTTTCTTCATTCCATCATTGCCAAAATTTGGCTCCAGTGGAAGACCACTTTCAGCGGCATGAATTTTTCCGTCTTTCCAAAAGATGAGCTTCTGTGCTTCAGCCTCACGGAAGGCAGAATGCTCCCTCTTGTCAAGTTGTTGGTTGTCACACCAAATACAGCGCCTCTTAAAGCCTTCTCTCATAGGTCTTTGAGTTGATGCTCGTCCTCGCTCTTCGACTTTGACATCCAGCTTCTCTACTTTGGAACTAATTTCTGTAAGATTCAGATGAAGGTTACACATGCTTTTAATAAGTTCATCCATTACATCATTTTTAGAAGGAACAGAAGAAGAAAGCGCTGGTTGATTAGTCAAAGGAATAGGGG
This sequence comes from Lygodium microphyllum, assembly GCF_053477565.2. Taxonomy (NCBI): domain Eukaryota; kingdom Viridiplantae; phylum Streptophyta; class Polypodiopsida; order Schizaeales; family Lygodiaceae; genus Lygodium; species Lygodium microphyllum. The sequence goes on from NC_141162.1 coordinate 20,838,445, forward strand.
ATTTTGAAGGTGAAACAAGCTCCATCAATAGATTTATTGAAGTTGAAGTAGAGCCCAATCTTAGTCACATCCGATCTCTTCGAGCAATCATGTTAACTGCATCAGTAATATCTGTCCATGCAGTCTTGACTCCTGATTTTAGGCAATCAACAAGCTTCTCTTTGCAGAATGGGATCTGCAGCCTTAAGGAATAATTCAATCTTTTGACCTTCCATACTTTGTTGGTCTTCAACATCAAGTTGTCCAAATTTACTTTCAAACTCAGGGTATAGAGTTGTTGCAGCTAAACCTTTGTTGGGTTTTTCAACCCATCTTTTCTTCGTCACTAGGCCAGAGTCTTCTAAGAAGAATTTTTCACATAGGGCTTTTTTGAATGCAGCCCAATTCGCATCTTGTTGAAAAAGACCATGGATTCTTCCTTGAAGACCATGCTTGGTTAGTCTGGCAAAATAACGGTTCCATGCATGTTGTGGTACACCAAAGAAAAGCATTTTTTCAACATATAAGTGAATAAAAATAGAGACATTTTGACCATTAAATTGTTTTAATTCATGCCTAACTTCCTCTAGGGCCTTGATAGTTGTGGAATCAATCTTCTCTTTGTCTTACCTTTGTTGTTGTTGTTGTTGTAACATTTGGATTTGTTGTCGCTGAGTCTGCTGCAATATGTATACCAATTGTTGTAGAGTATCTCCTGAAGAATCCCCCATCTTGGAGTTCTCTTATACCGACCTTCACATCGGGTTCACCAATGTCACAGCACGTAGGGTTGAAGGTCACCACAGGGTTTGGCAAGAGAAGAATGTATGGGGCTTCAAGAGCTTAGACTTCAGAGATGGTAGAGATAAGAGAAGGGTTGAAGGTTTCAAGCCAAGTTCTTGAAGATAAGAGACAGCAGGGTGTAGGTAGATTCAAGGAGAGGAGTAGACGAAAGAGAAGGGGTTCGAAGAGATTGAAAATGTAGAATAATACTCTCAAAAAAAGAATTAGAAAATATAGAAGAATACTAACAAAGATGAAGCATGTCAGTTTCTTTCAACATTATGAGAAAATATAACTCTAATAGGAAAAAACGTGTACAAAATAATACCTTCCTCTGTGCTGCTCAGATCACCAATCTAATGCTTCCAATAGCTTCGAAAGGGGGTTAAATAGCAGGACACCTGCCCAAAATCCTGCCAGATCACTCCTTCATCTCCCACTTTCAGAGTGTTGTTCATTGTTTGAAAACAACGATCGCGCGTCGCGTGATTTCGCTAATATCTTTTTTTTACATAAAATCTTCTCAAATTGGTTGAAAGCTACATGCTTTCTTTTACATGTCCTCCTAATCTAGAAGTTATCTATAGTTTTATAGATTTGTACAAGAGATAATATCTAAAATATAAAAAGTTGACTAAAAACTTGTCTAAAAAAATCTAATATTTTGAATCATGGACACTAATACTAATGTATAAAGTGGCATTAGCTCTCTAAATCTAAAAGGAAGCCACATTCTAGATTTTTTTTTACACAGTGTGCGCGTAGCGGCACGACAACGCCTCTTGTTATATATGCAGAAGGTATGGGGCATAATTTGATGCATCTAGTTTAGGGCTGCGAGCCCTATTTTTCCCCTTGGAATGGAGTGTATTTGTGTATATTTACATTTTTCCAAGGAGGGATCTCTATGAGTTGTTTTGTTTGATTCCATTAGGCCAAGAGGGCCAGTTGCTTTAAGTAGATAATGTCTGATTTATTTAGGCCAAGAGGGCCAATTGTTTTTAGGTTTTAATAATCTATTTATTTAGGCCAAGAGGGCTAGTTAGTTTGCAGTGAAATGTGCTATTTTCTTAGGCCAAGAGGGCCATATCTCTATTTGGTGCAGGTACGTTTAATGCTTTGTTGTTTTAGTGATTGCACCATACAGGTCGACGAAGTCGCTGGAGGGAGCCTTTGCTGCGAAGAAGCTTCTTGTGGCCATTCCAGGTGGTTTCGTCCCCTTTTTTAGTTTTTTCCCTTAAGCAATTAATGATATATGTGTGGGTGAGGGTTTTCTTTTTTGTTGGGGACTGGCAATCGAGGCATGAAGTCCCAGGTTTACGTTCGGTATGTCTGGGGGAGGTATGAGTAGTCATTGCCTCCTGCAAGGCATTGACAGGCATTGAAATACCTATTTTAGAAGGCAATTCCAGTGGCCCTATTCTGCTAATGACCTACTAGGCGGCCGTTGTAAGAGTTTCTGCTAGTTGTGAGGTAGATACAGAAGCCTACTAAAATAATGATGAAAAGAGACATAACCCTAAAGCTCTGAAAGACAATATATGAATATACGGAGGTGTGTAAAAAGGGGTTTTAACCCCTATAACAAAATGAAAGAAAGAAAAATCCTTGAGCTATTGTTTATCACCTTGTGAAGGCTTGGTAGGTTCCTGGGGATGAGACAAGATCCGGGGCCGATGCCTTGCCCTTCCTTGGGGTGACATCTTGCCATAAAAGAAGAGAATATAAGAAGGTTGGAGCGAAAATAAAAGTGAGCGTTAGAAAAGGATTAAGTGTCATCTTGCGAGGGCTTGGTAGTTTTTTGGGTACCGATATAGGACCTGAGGCCGATGCCCTGTTCTCCTTGGGTCACTACACTCAGCTCCCTCCTTTTTACATGCCCGAGTATGGAAAAATAAAAGCCTAAAAGAAAAAAAATTGTGCTAAAAGAAAATATTTTTTTATTAGGCTATAGTGTTAGATATGATCAATGCCCCACCCTCATTAGGTACTACCAATGATCCATGGTGCTCAAAGTTGTAAGGCCCCCATTATGAGGAGAAGCCAAGTGTGAGCCCGGACATTGGTGGAGTCCTGACTTGTATATCAGATGAGGTCTATGTGACCGGATTGCAAAAAGGTGACCATTGTGGGTCTAATCTTTGGGTTAGACAGAGTGGTTAAGCTGGTAGCAACTCGAGGCACATTGCATTGAGTTGCGTAGTAAGGGAGTTAAAAGGGGCCCCTAGATGGTAAAGGGAATATTCCCTGGAATATTCCCTGGCCGACTAGTGGAGGCTCATATGGTAGGTCTTCGCAGCCATCTTACACTCATCTTTCACCCAGTCAGAGTTGTTGTTCCAGCTAGCCTTAAGCTCTTCACCTATCTTCTGTCTAGATCGCCATCTAAGCTTCATTTAGTGGAAGCGCACGGGTGGATAGAGCCATCTTTGTATCAGTTGTTTGGAGTTAAAGAATTTTACTGATTCTCCTCTTGTCTGTTGTGTACTCTCTATCTCTTTCTCAGATTCTGTTCGCTGCGCCGTGTAATATTTTACATGGTATCAGAGCCCAGGGGGCTCTAGAGATCGGAGAGCGTGCAAGAGGCAAAGGCTTCAACAGCAAAGAGAAACGATGTCGACTCCGGGAAGCAGTTCTGGCGCATCAGGAAGCGGTGCAGGAGGTGGTGCTGCTGTACCGGCTATTCAAACATTGAGGATTAATCCACCAACCTTTAGCGAAGGCAAGTTAGATGGTACAAACTACACCTTGTGGAAGTTCAAAATTACAACTATCCTTGATTCTTATGAGCTTCTGGAGACTGTGCTGGGGACTGACGCAGAACCACAGCCTATCCCCGACCCATCAAATCCTAGTGTGATGATTCCTCCGAATGCAGATCTTCTACGAGCTTGGAAACGAAGGAATGCAGATGCATTGTGTGCCTTAGTTACAAGCTGTTCTGACAGTGTTTTGACTCTGATTCAACATACAACCAAAGCGTCAGAGGCTTGGAATGTACTAAGGAGTCAGTATGAAACACGAAACCAAACAAGGATTCAAAACTTGGAGAATCAACTAGCAGCGGAGAAGTTTGCTGAAGGAGAGACGGTTGAAGCATTCATCACTCGGATTAAGAATCTGCGCGACCAGATGGCTGGCGCTGGGATACAAAAGACTAGCGAAGAGCTAGCTCGGAGGTGTCTTCGGATTTGTCCACAAAAGTTTGATGGACTAGTAACTGCCCTTAATACTCAGGTGAGACCTCAAGCTTTGACTTTTGAGGAGTTTTGTGCATTATTAATGGAGGAGGAGTTGAGGCTGAAAGCCCGAGAAGGAAGCAACAATGGAGATGCTGCATTCTCTGCCAATGCAAAAGGCAAAGGTGTTTCCTCCACCAAAAATGATGGTGACAAAAAGAAAAAGGGCGGCAAGAAGAAGTTTCAAGGAGAGTGCTTCTACTGTAAGAAGAAAGGACATGCAATTGCAGATTGTCGTGTCAAGAAGGCAGATGAAAAGAATGGTACCCTTAAAACTAAAGGGAAAGAGACAGCCAATACGGCTGAAGCAGAGTTGGAATTATTCATGGCGACCATTGAGGAAGTGTGCTCCTCGGTGCAAGAAGAATCTACCACTGACTCTTGGGTGTTGGATAGTGGGGCCTCCCATCACATGACCAACAAGAAAGGTCTATACAGTTCTATGCAGCCTCTACAAGAATCCATCACTGTGACGGTTGGAAATGATGCTAAATGCCCTGCTGCGGGCACAGGTACTATTTCTTTTGTTGCTGCAAATGGTGAAGTCAAAAAGCTTTCAAATGTGTTGTATGTTCCCGAAATCAGGAGAAATCTCTTATCAGTTGCTGCCATAACTGATCTTGGTCATGAAGTGAGGTTCAAGAAGACAGGTGCAGAAATTATTGATAGTGCTGGCACAATTGTTGGCAAAGGAGAAAGAAGGAACAACCTGTATGAGCTAAGTGCTCTTACAGCCACCGCTAGAGTGGGCACAAGTAAGCTTTGGCATGAAAGGTTTGGACACATCGGATTTGCAGTATTAAAGGAGATGCAAAAGCAAGGTATGGTTGCTCACCTACCTACAATAACTGAATTGAAGGAACCATGTGAAGCTTGTATGATGGGCAAGCAACAGAGAAAGGCATTTCCACAAGAAAGCAAGAATAGAGCACATGCTCCTCTAGAGTTGGTGCATGCTGACTTGTGTGGTAAGATGCCTACACAGGCCTTGGGGGGATCTTCTTATTTTATGTTGATTGTCGACGACTACAGTAGGAAGATGTGGGTGTACTTCCTTCGTGATAAGGCTCAAGCTTTTGGTAAGTTTAAAGAATGGCTAATACTTGTTGAGAATGAAACAGGGAAAAGTGTGAAGAAATTTAGAACAGATGGTGGTGGTGAGTTCAACTCAAAGGAGTTTGAAGGCTTTTGCAAGAGCAAAGGGATCAAGCGTCAATTGACGACGCCTCACACACCTCAGCAGAATGGTGTTGTGGAACGCAGGAATCGTACCATTGTGGAGATGGCAAGATGCATGCTAAAGGGCAAGGGATTGCCTAACCATTTTTGGGCTGAAGCTGTTAATACTGCAGTCTACATTCTAAATCGGAGCTACACAAAGGCTCTCAAGGGAAAAACACCTCATGAGGCTTACACTGGTAAGAAACCATCTGTTTCACATTTCAGAATTTTTGGATGTGAATGTTATGCACATGTTCCAGATGAGAAGAGAAACAAGTTACAACCAAAAAGCAGAAAATGTATCTTCTTGGGTTATAGTGATGAGCAGAAGGCTTACAAGTTATATGACCAAGAGGCAAAGAAGATCATCGCGAGCCGTGATGTGGTGTTCAAGGAGGAGCCACATACAGTGGAGGAGGAGAAGGCAAGGTCTTCCACTTTATCATCAAGCGAAGAAGTAGTCCACTATGAACCTGTCCCGAGAGCTATCCCTATCCTTAAGGAGGAGGAAGCATCATCTTCAGATGATGAGGAAAAAGTTCACCAACCTGACATCACCCCACCGGAAAAGCCATTGCCGCGCTGGGTGAAGCAGCTCTATGACCACAATAATCCTATGCCTGCATCTGTTGAGGAGAAGGCAGACGGACCAAGGAGGTCTCAGAGAATAGAGCAGCAAAGGAGGGCTTCTGCTCACATAGTCAACATGGCCTTGATGGTTGAGATTATGAGAGAAGTAAAGGAGCCAACTGACTTAGAAGAAACACTTGCAGATCCATCATGGAAGGCTGCTATGCAGGCGGAGTATGACAGCATAATGAAGAATGACACTTGGGAGCTAGTGGATCGGCCAGCAAAGCGGAAGATTATTGGCACCAAGTGGATCTGGAAGGTAAAGTACAAGGCTGATGGTACCTTAGAAAAGTACAAAGCTAGACTAGTTGCCCAAGGATTTTCACAAGTTGAAGGGTTTGATTTTCAAGAGTCATTTGCCCCAACTGCCAGAATGACCACTATTCGCACGGTACTTGCAGTGGCTGCCCACAAGAAGTGGCCAGTGTACCAAATGGATGTTAAGTCAGCGTTCTTAAATGGTGACCTCAAGGAGGAGGTGTACGTGGCTCAGCCACCAGGGTTTGAGGCCCCCCATTCTGAGAACAAAGTGTGTAAACTGAAGAAGGCATTGTATGGGCTGAAACAAGCCCCCAGAGCATGGTACCAGCGGATAGATAGGTTCTTTTTAAACCTAAACTTCAAAAGATGTGCCTCAGATGCTAACTTGTATGTTTACAGGGATGGTAAAAAGTCTGTAGTGATTGTCCTATATGTGGACGACCTTCTTATTACAGGTGACTATGAAGATATGATCAACCAAACTCGAAAGGCTTTGAGTTTTGAGTTTGAAATGACAGACTTGGGCTTGCTGCACTATTGTTTGGGGATTGAAGTCTGGCAAGAGCCAGGAAAGATCTTCATCTCTCAGAAGAAGTATGCATGGGAGATCTTGAAGGCATTTGGCATGACCGAGTGCAAGGAGATAGCTACACCTATGGAGGTGAATGTAAAGTTATCCGTTGAGGATACATCAGCACTAGCAGACATTGGGAGGTATAGGAGGTTGGTCGGCAGTCTAATCTACTTGTGTAACACCAGACTAGATATCAGTTTTGTTGTTGGTGTTTTGAGCAGGTTCTCAAACAAACCTCATGAGAGTCATTGGAAGGCTGGGATGCGGGTGCTCAGATACTTGAAGAAAACTCTTGACTATGGTATCACATACAGTTTCGGAACTTCTCTTGTGGGGAACTGTGACTCAGATTGGGCAGGAGACATTGATTCCAGGAAGTCAGTTTCTGGTTATTGTTTCTCTTTGGGTTCAGGAATTTTCTCTTGGATTAGTAAGAAGCAACCAACAGTGGCATTGTCTTCTACCGAAGCAGAGTACAAGGCAACTTGTTTTGCTGCATGTGAGGCCGTATGGTTGAGAAGGATTCTATGGCATATGGGAGTGCAGGATGAAGAACCAACTGTGCTGAGATGTGACAATCAGAGTTGCATCGCCATTGCCAAAAATCCAGTGTTTCATGCACGCACCAAACATATAGAGATCCAGTATCACTATGTGCGTGATTTGATGGAGGATGGGATAGTGGAATCGGTCTACTGTCCAACAGAGGAGAATGGAGCAGATATCTTGACCAAAGCACTTACGAAGGATCTGCTTCAAGTTCATCTTCAGAGACTCGGCGTTGGGCCGAGGAGATAGTTCACCTATGGGTGGACATTGAGGGGGGGTGTTAGATATGATCAATGCCCCACCCTCATTAGGTACTACCAATGATCCATGGTGCTCAAAGTTGTAAGGCCCCCATTATGAGGAGAAGCCAAGTGTGAGCCCGGACATTGGTGGAGTCCTGACTTGTATATCAGATGAGGTCTATGTGACCGGATGGCAAAAAGGTGACCATTGTGGGTCTAATCTTTGGGTTAGACAGAGTGGTTAAGCTAGTAGCAACTCGAGGCACGTTGCATTGAGTTGCGTAGTAAGGGAGTTAAAAGGGGCCCCTATTGTGGGGTCCGGGGGCCGCGGAAGCGGCCCCTGGCTGGGGGGTCCCAAGGGGGCCAGCGGCCCCCCTGGCGGGGGTCCGGGGGCAGCGCCCCCGGCCCGATGGTAAAGGGAATATTCCCTGGAATATTCCCTGGCCGACTAGTGGAGGCTCATATGGTAGGTCGGTCAGCAGGCCGACCTAACGACCTTCGCGGGCTATAAAAGCTAAACCCCTTCGCAGCCATCTTACACTCATCTTTCACCCAGTCAGAGTTGTTGTTCCAGCTAGCCTTAAGCTCTTCACCTATCTTCTGTCTAGATCGCCATCTAAGCTTCATTTAGTGGAAGCGCACGGGTGGACAGAGCCATCTTTGTATCATTTGTTTGGAGTTAAAGAATTTTACTGATTCTCCTCTTGTCTGTTGTGTACTCTCTATCTCTTTCTCAGATTCTGTTTGCTGCGCCGTGTAATATTTTACATATAGGAGTCCTCGCCTAGTGGGAGCTCCTGGTTGAGTTGTCCTTAGTTAGGTAGGTAGTTCAGACCACCACTTAGGATGACCTCTTTGATAGTTTTTTTTAGCTTGGTTGTGTTGGAGCAGTTGGTTAGTGACTAGCTTCGGGCCTTCTATCAGATTATGATGGGCCTACTCCTCGTGGATTTCATGCCTTGGTTTTGTCAGGGAGTAGGGTATGAGTTGTGATGTGTTGTGTTGTGTATTTTTTGTATCATCTTGATGCTCCTTTTTGTGTTTATATGCAGATCTATTCGTGGGATTCGACAGGCTGAGTCGCCCTATCCCATGGTTGCCAATGACAGATGGTTTTTTATGCCGAGAAGTGCTTAAAAATAACCAAAAATTACGAATATCAGGGGAAAAATAGACTTTGTCGAAGGCGGCAATTGCAATCAGCAGTATGATTTTAAGCGGCAAGTCCCTAAAGCACTAGTGATTATTTTCATAGAAATCAAACGGTGGCAGATGGCCGAGCTAGAGTTTTTCTAGATGCAAAATGATGTTAGGAATCCAACACAAGTCTTGGATCTCCATTCCGAGGTCGTTTGATCCCCCATTTAATCCTCGCAAGGTTTGAGGTTGTGAAGCAACTACTGGATCTGGAAGCCGGGAAGAGCATGACGGGGCTCAGCTTTGTAGATTTCGACGTCACGGAACCACCCGTCCAGACGGATCTTGATTCCGATGTCGGTTGCTCTATTTAAGAGCTTAAAAGCTCAAGAATGAAACGCCATTGGGTGGGGGGGGGGGGGGGGAGGGGGTGCGGTCAGTTTTTCGGTGCCCCATTTTTCCTCTATTTTTCATCATTTTCTTATCAAGCAAATGAAGAGGAACCCTCCTAGCTGTGGGATGAAGATTCTATGCACCTCCGATCGCTCCAGACCACGCGAGGAATGATGCACTAAGCAAAGAGATAAAAAACTAGTCTTTCTATCTCCTCCCTCTCTCTCCTGCATAGAGGCAATTCATATGCAAGAAATCAAGAAGAAGAGGGGCTGAAGGAAGCTTGTCCAGCTGTGATCGGATTGCTCCAAGATGAAGAGGAGGCTGAGGAAAGAGGTTCAGCACTAAAGAACGGTTGTTGATCGGTCAGTGGGCTGCCCAGAATAATCATTAAAAAACCCGCAACATGCAAGACACGCGGTATACTCCAATTTTATGAAGAAATTTGCTTGTTTTTGTTGTTTCATGGTCCAAATGTTGTTCATATGCAATGAATTTTTGTTTGAACCTTGTTTTCATCATGTTTGAGGGTTGTAACAACAAAAATGTAGAACTCGTAATGATTTAGAGCCGTTATTAATTCTTTAAAACCCGCAAAATGTCATTTTTAATGGAAATTAGTGGTTTTTTCGATTTTGAGTTGGGAAAAAGGGGTGGAAATGGGATAAAATCAGAGAAAATGTTAAGTTTCAGTCAAAATAATAAGACAACACAAATAAATCAGAAAATACCTATTTTTCATGAATAATAAATAGGAAAAAATAGTGAAAAATAGAGAAAATCGGGGTTTTCGCGCTCAAAAAATATGGAAAAATAAGATTTATGTGCGTGAATGTTTGGCGAGGTTAAAGCATGAGGTCAAGCCTTAGTTTGGCCCTGTCCTTTGTGTTATAGTACATGTTTATTGTTTTTTACATACGAAAATGATACAAAACAATCATTTACACCTATGCAACGCAATAACACCTGAACGGTGAGGGAGAGGAAGTTTGTGCGATGATCTAAATTGCTGAAAAGATACAAATTCCGATTTTCCTCTTTGTGCATAGCATTTAGGGATCATTCCATAATTAAATATAGGTGACTAGTAGCACAGAAGTTTCGGTGCTAGTCCCTAAAGCAGCGCAGCACATAACGCTTTGTTAAAATTCATGAAAGGGCTGTTTTCGCACCTCACATGGCTGGTTTTTTAATCATAAAATGGTTGTGCACAATCATCATACACCTTGCATCAAGCATGTCATGTGGTATCTCCTGGAATGCATTGCAATTGATTGATAAACTTTGACCAATGCTGAGAGGATAGAAAACGTAAGTCGTGGGTTAGACGGGTGCTTCCGTTGGGGAAAGTTTTGTGAGGCAAATCAAAATCTCCTGGAATGTTGAATTATGAAAGAGTGAAGTTTGTGCGAATGTTATATGTGTTAGAGATGCATCTTTGGACCAATCCCCAAGGTGTAGGAGAGTCGCAGTGAAGCCACAGCAATCAGCCAAGAGGTGCTTCCACATGTGTGTATTACGAGGCATTATACCTATATGTTATGGGATCTCCCTTTGAGGAGAAGGGAAGGTGAACATTGGACTACATATTAGATACGAGCGCAAAATCATCATAAGCATTTAGTGCAAAGTGAGTTTTAGATGCTCCTGGCCCGCGAGGCCGTGTGGTGGGGTTGTTTGTCATATGCATGAGGTCCGGCTAGTGCCATAGCCAGTGCCGGCCCATTTTAGGTCCCATCAATGGGAGCTTCTAGGATTTCTAGGGGCTGTGCCCTTAGCCTTCTTGGTGCTTGTTCCAACATCTTCTTCTTCTTTTTCTTGACTTGTGCTTTTCTTTCTATAATTTTATCCTATGTCAACACTTCCTACTGAGCTTCTGATCTTAGAGAGGGTGGTTGGGGGGCTTTTTCTTCATCTTGTTGCCCCATCTTGAAATCCTGCCCTATTTGAGAAAGTGGTATATGTTGTTCTTCTTCTTACTAGCTCGTGTGGTCCCTGTTCCTTCATATACCCCAGCAATTCCCTCTCTTGAACTAATAGTCCTACCCTTAGTAGGTACTCCCTTTGCTCTTCTTGGCTTAGGTTGGATTCTACTTCATATGCCTGGATACACAGGCCATGCCTTATGGCTCTATGGATAACCTCCAACTTCTTTTTTAAGATTTCAATAGCCTCCTCCTCTTGTGGCTGCGTGACATGTAAAATGGTGTTAAGAAAGTCATGTTGTTGGGCTTCAATGCTTATCTTTACGGCCTCTGCCTTACTCTTTGCTAACACTTTGTTGCCCTCAGCATGGGCTAGATAGTTTGCCAATTCTTTTATGCTTCCCTCACTCTTGGCTACCCATTCCTCTACTTTTTTCTTCATTTCCTCTAGGCTTTCATTTTTCCTTTGTGCTAAGGCCACCATCCTTGGCTCTAGTTCCTTCCACCTTTGGATTGCTTCGTCTTTTCCATTTTACAAGTGTTCAATTTTTCTTTCTAGCCTTTCTTACTATTCTGTTAGCAACCTATACTCCATTTTCTTCATGTCTCTTCAATACTCTTCCTCTTTCTGAACTTTTTCTACATCCTCTGCTTCAAGTTTGTTTGCTGCCTCTTCGATCCTTTTCAACTACTCTCTCAATTCTTCATGTTGCACAAGGATGAGCTTGTACTCCCTTTGCAAGCCTATCAACTCCTGTCATTCCTTCTCAAGCCTTTCTTGCCAATTGTCTTCTTCCTTTTGCCTAGCCTTGAGCTCTTCCTTCAACTCTCGTAGATTTCCCTTTGGTACCCTACTAATTGGCGAGTCCTTTTCAACTAGAAGGCTACCAATGCTTCTCTTTCAATCTCTAATTCTACCATGCAAGTCTTCTTTTCCTCCTTTGCTCTTTCTGGCTGTGCAGAGAAGCTCCTTGATGTACTCATCATAGCCCATAAATGGTGGCATTGATATAGGTGTAGACATTGTCAATGCCTTTATCTTCCCCTTCTTGGGATCCTGCCTTGATTTAGCATCCACAGACAGCTGCCGATCTCTTTGTTCCAGTCGTTGGAGCTTCTCCACTCGAATCTAAGGCTATTTCTTACACTTTATCCACTAGATATTGCACCCAAGCCATGAGATTGCTTGCATTAACTATGATAGTGATGCCTTGGGTGGTTGTGGTGGTTACTAGCTAGGGCACAAGAGCGTGCAGGATTGGATACAACATGTCCCTACCTTTTCCTTCTACCATCGATGTGTGGTGGTTCAATCTCTAGTACTTTGGCACTGCTGCTTGGGCCTTCTTCCCTTAGAGGACTCATAGCGGCCAACTCCTCCTTCTTAGAAGGTTGTTCCACTAACATATGAATGGCTTAAGTCAAATCTTCATCTTCCTTCCTTTGTAGCTCTTTTGCCTCTACTTCTACTTTTCTCCTTCTCTCTTCTTCAGACCTCCTCAAATCCACTTGCACTCTTTGCAACTCAAGCTTTTCTTCCTTGGTCATTTCCTCCTTGGTTTATTGTCACTGCTTTTGAGGAGTCTTCTTCTTTGTCCTACTAGGCCCTCCTTGGCCAAATGGTATGTCTGGTTCTTTGCTCTCACTCACTGTCCTTTCACTCAATTGCTCTTGCTCATGGGGTGGTGATCCTTCATGTGTCTCCCCCACTTCCTCTTTACCTTCCATCTCTCCCACCACATCCTCTTAGATGATGGTGGTTAGCACCTCGCCAAAACCCTATAATCAACGCTTTTGATTATGATTTCTTCCTTGCCATCCCATTGTAGAAATCGAAGACTCCTCGCTGCTTGCTAGTCTTGTACCTATGGTGTTAACCCCAAGTCGAGATGGCAAAAAAAGGAAGGAAAAAGCAGAAAAAAACATGGAAAAAGAGCAAAGACACACAGGCAACCTCCAAAGCTAAGCCGGGGCAAAAAGCACAATTTTAAATGAAAGGCGTCTCAAAAAACTTGGAAAACTCTTGTAAAAGAGCGCCAAGCTCCCTCCAGTGCCAATTTTAAAATATTAGACGGGAAATGGAAAAAGGACCTTGCCACAATGGCCGGTCATGTAAAAAAGGGATGGTGCCCATGGGATTTTAGGGCTTGTATATAAAGATCAAAAAATGAATGGAAGCTCATTCTTTGGTGTGTGGCTAGCAAGAGCTCTCTTCTTCTTCTCTTCTCCTCATCTTCTTGCTTGTGTGTGCTCTTGAGAGAGGGAGTGTGAGAGTGTGAGGGAGTGAGTGTGTGAGAGTGAGGGATCAAGAGGGTGAAGCTCTTCACCATCTCCTCTTCTCTTCTTCTCTTCTCTTCTCTTTTCTCGCGCACGCGGCTATGGAGGATGGAGCTTGGAGATGGAGGAGGCTTGAGGATGCTTGAGCTCGCATCTAGGATCGTGGAGCTTCCAAGGTGTATGAGACAGGAGGCAACTCGTATCGGCATCAAGGTAAGCTGACTACACTCATAGGATCGACGGCACATCCGCTAGGTGAGAGATAGCCATTAGAGCTTGCTTGAAACACTTGAAGCAATAAGAGGTCCGTGGGTCTTGGCGGTTGAGCGTGAGCTCCCACTACATTTTGGTTCCATTACCGGGACAATGGATTCAAGCTTGAGCACTTGCACACCTCATATCGAGCATCGAAGTAAGGGATTCATCCCCGAAACAGAGCTTGAGATAGGTAGAAAGTTTGGGTGTTTTTTATCTTCAAAACAAGTATTTTGGAATATTTTGTTTATTTGATGATTGGGAAACATGGAGAAATTATTTCAGTCTTTTGCTTTCGATTCTTGTTGCATTTAGCGTAGGTTAGGATTAGGAAATCGCACCGGAGAAGGGTAGGGTTTACTGTTGCAAAACAGGGAAAAAATCGTGCAAAAAATGGTAAAAAGCTCACTGGTGATGCCTAAGATTGGCAAATGAGTGATTGGGGGCATCAACACCATACCCGAGAAGGGGTATAAGAGCCAAGAGGCCAAGGGAGAGCTCATTTGTGACCATTTCAGTGAGAGAGAGAGAGAGAGAGCCATTGCACGATTCGATCCGATCGCACCATCGACGAGCCTACCGCTCTATTCAGGTATATGAATCCCTTCCCCTATCCCCCTAGATAGGATCTGGAGGTTTATGCTTGCTATGATTGATTAAATCGCAAGAATCGAGCAAAATCGACCTCTCGCTGTCATCATCGCGCCGCATTCGACCCGTCCGAGCGGTCGCTTCTGGGCCAAGTCCTAGAATCGGCCCTCGGTCCTCTTTCATTCGGCCCACTCGGCCCGAAACCCTAATTGGCCCTCGTCGGCCTGCTCGAGTCGACTATTCGGACCATCGACTAATGCGGCCCGTCCAAGCCATAGGATTCGGCCCTTGGCCACGTGTCATATTCGGCCCTCGACCCAAGTGCCTCGGCCCGTCTGAGTCTACCCTGTCCGAGTCACGAATTCAGCCCTTGGCCCATGTACCTTGGCCGTTCAGTGACCCACTCGGACCCTGCAATTCGAACCAGCTGGGCCAAGTGTAAATTTTTATCAAATTCTCAAAAATTTGACGTGATTCGACTAGAGCTCAGCAACGCAAACTGTCGAAAGTCATTCTGACGCTCAGAACTTGATTCTGGCACACAGAATAGACGAAATCGTAGAGAGCAGCCGCTTAGCAGCTTGAAGTAGACAACAGCAAGACCCAGAGACCTAGATGCAAAGCACTGAGCAGTTAAAACCTGATTGGCCAAAAACAAATGAGACAACATATTAGAAAAACCCTGAACCCTGTCAAGGTGGCCAAAAAATTGACCAACAAGCCTATCAGGCCCGAAACAAAGCGAGAGTGCATAAGACGCTTCGAGATTGTTTGTTGCACTCACCTTGAATTTTCGCACTTGAATGCACTTAAGGAAATTGAAAGTTTGATTGAGCACAAGTGCACGAGAAGCGACACGCACACTAAGTGACCATAAATTGAGGATTGTATTCAATAACTGAAGGAACTCACTCAGATAAACTGCTCAAGGAACCCACCAATAGGAGAGGACCCAAGACGTAGACAAACCATCAACGCGCGAAGTAGAACCAAGCAGGTGGCATCAACGACGTGGATTTGACAAATCTACTCAACCTGATCGACAGCTTGGTGGAGCACGACAACATGACTATGGCAAAAGGAGGCTCAGACCATAGGTCTAATGAGGAACTTGACTTGAATGTCTTCCAGGAGGCTATTCAGCAGTTGGTCAGCACAGCTACGATGCACACGCCCGGTACGAGCACCACGGCAGGACAGCAGATGCTATCATCGCGCAGACCTAGAGGAAGAGAGAAAACTAGCCCACAAGGCTTTGCAAAGCATAATCAAATACAATAGGGACCAGCAGGCTAGGAGTCAAAGTCAAAGCACGGAGTTGCGTGAGGTACATCGAGTGCTGAACTTAGCAGGTAGAAATTGAACAGATCACGAGAGAGCCTTAGAAGGAGACTTGACGTTGAGCGAGCTTCTCATGAAGCGACTGCTAGATAACAGGGCAGTAGAGCAAAGTGCCACGGCACTAGTAACATCGCTGCTCGCAGGATTAGAAGCGAACCAAGGCTCAAAGAGCCAGTCTAAAATCCCTATTCTTGCCAAGCAACTCGACAAATACCAACCCCACGACGATCCATACAGCTTTGTAGAGCAGTTCGAGCAAGTCTGCGAAGCCATCGGCCTCAATGACCTGCCTCAATGCTCTCAAGCATTCGGGCTCTGCTTAGGTGATAAGGGAAGGACTTGGTATACAAGCCTAGATGCCGTAGAACGAGCCAACTTCAATGGCCTCAAGGATCTCTTCATTAAGAGATCTGCCGAGCCTGGATACTCTGATAATCTGCTAGTACACTTGATGAACATCAAGCAGAAAGAGAAGGAGGACATTCACGACTACGTAACCCACGTGAGGAGTCTCTTCAAGAGAATCCCTATGGGTAAGCGACCAAAGAGCAATTTCGACTGTATTCATCAGCGAAATTCGAGACGAGGAGTTATATAAGGCTTTGGCAGGCAATTCGAGCTTGCAGCGAGATGCGCTAGCTAGAGTGTTTGAGGAAGCCATCAAAGTCGATGATCAGCTGAAAGAGCAGAGCTCCAGGAGCTCAAACCTAGAAGAGACCAACTCGCGAAGCTCAGAGAGAGCATCAGCCTCTAGTGAGCGATCGGTCCCATCATCCCAAGATAAGGGGAAGGCCACCAAGACGATTGGCTGATGTAAAGATGGAGTTATCCAAGTTGCAAGACATGTTGAGACAACCAACGTGCCCACACGTCCAATGCGTGTACTGTGGAAGAAACCACTTGCCAGCCGAGTGTCAAGACCCTAGGTCAAAACCTTGTGCTAACTGCAGTAGGTTCGATCATGACATCGCGCATTGTAGATTACCAAGAAGACTTCCATACTCGCAAACCTACAGCCAGCCTTACCTAGTGAACAAGCCGCAGCCATTCTTCGGAAGGGGAGCCCCATTGGCCCTTCCTACGCCTAACGACATTAAGCCAACTATTCCTAGGATGGACATAAACCCTACTGGCATACCCAGACCACCTGGTCCTTACGTGACCCATCCACCAAGCGATGCTGTAGTCCACTACGTGGAAGAACCAAATGAGGAAGAAACTTACATATGCCCTTATGTCTCGCATGACGATGAGGGCAACACTGTCCTCATGGATTATCGCCCCGTGCCGGTGATGGCATTAGGAAGAGGATGAGGTAGAGGCCTAGGAGGGCAGATGCAGAATCCAATCACTTGTTGGACTTGTGGTCACCCAGGTCATGTCTCATCACGCTGCCCTGAAAGGGAGCAGCAAAACAGAGACAACGCTAACCAAAGGTGTGCTAAGTGCGGAATCACTCATCTCTTCGTCGATTGCCCAAAGTGAAAGCCATCTTCTAGCTCAGCCAACATACCATCTGTCCCATTGGGGTCGTTTGGTGTCGAGAACCTCGATGGGGAGGCTACACCTATCCCATTGCGGGTCATGACCCGTTGCCAGACAAAGCAGGCCGGCATATCACTGCCAGGACCTAGCAAACTTGACGCAGCTTCGATAGGGAAGAAAAGTCGCAAACGGAAGAAGAAGAGGTCGAAAGCTAAAATCGCACTAAAAATGGAGAGTGCTACAACTCTGCCTGCTGGAAAGAAGGTCTCTGACGCAGAGCAGAGACTTCAGCCCCTAAAACGGCCGAAAAGGAAAGTGCTAAGGTAGGGGAATACCTACATCCGAAGCGACAGTTAGAGGCCATAGAAAAAGTGAAGGAATGGGTGAAGGAGGCTCAAGAGCATCTAAAAGACGCTGAGCCCATCATAGAGGACGAGATCGATGATCTCTCCAGCATAAGTACACCAATCTCACCTCCTCAACCAAAGTTGGGAGAAGCAACTGCACCACAAGCAGTTCCACTAAGGCCAAGCCTTGATGCTACAGGGCCGCAGATTAGTCATGGCCATTGGCCAGGACAATCCAGGTTAGGAGAAAGACGAGCACCCAACGATCTCCTGACCACATTGTGACTACCCCTGTAACACTTAGCCTGGGAGATCTGCTCAGGCAGCATCCCACCCTATAGCAAGATCTTAAGTAGTGGGTTGAAGGGTCACGAGGGCAGGTCACGGCAGACCTTCATGACCATGATGCAGAGACGCAAATACCGAGTTTGATGCTGCACTCTATACCTAAATCCTTACACGTCAATGCCTTCTGGGAAGGTTCCGAGATGCATGCGGTCTTACCAGTTCTAACCCTAGGCAATACAACGAGAAAGGGAATCATGGACGCGGGAGCTGGGGTTAGTGTGCTTAGCCACATGGTGCTTTAGACTTGGGGGAACCCGCCTGTCGAAACTGCTAGGTTTAATGTCACATTAGCAAACAATATGAGAGTCAAGCCATTCGGGGTGCTTAAGAATTGGCCAGTGAAGATCCCAGGTGTCCAATTCTCTGTGGACTTTATAGTCATGAAGGGAGTGGACTACGATATCCTATTAGGCCGAGAGTGGATGCGCAACGCTAGATTCATCAAAGATTGGGGTAACGGCTTGATCTTCCTTGGCAATAGAATGGATGCCGTGAGAATAGAGATGGACACTTGGAAGACCTCACCAGTCGACTTAGATGCCATCTCTGCTATGCTCAAGGGTAACACCCAAGTCAAGAAGTCCTATGGGCCCTTGACCAAGTATATCCCATGCCCAGAGGACGAGCGGGATTGGAAGCACGTCCTTGCTACAATCGACCTACCGTTCTCAGATCATGAGGCATATGAGCAAGCCATCAAAACAATCGGCAAGTCTAATGGCACACCCTTCGTATCAGTCTGCATGATGGCAAGAACCCTTCGTGGGAAACCTAAGCCTATCAACTTCCAAGTCCCAACCAACAAAAGGGAACTCCAGGAGATACTGGAATACTTAACAAACAAGCTAGCTGGCAATCCAGCTGCGCAAACTTCAAACCACTCCAGGATCTCTTAGATGAATCCAAGTGGCAATGGACCAGAGTGCATGACTTAAACCTCATGTATAACTGGGCCCTAGTTCCTGACCAACAACAAGAGATATACCAAGCCCTAGGAGACGACGAGCAGTTTGACGAAGAGGATTCTAACAACGAATACAAAGACTGTCAATCCTTCATGAAAGTGAGGGTGAGCTGGACACCGTGGAATACGACACTGAAGGACAAGAAATAGAGAAAATACGAGCAAACTCCAAGCCGCAGAAAAAGAGTATCTTCAAGATAGAGCGAGGAATCATGCGCATGGAATGTGATCGTGCCTGGTTGGAACACGTCAGAGCCATAGACCTTGAGCAAGCAGGCCTAGCCCAGTCAGGAACGACATCAGTGCTTAGGACAGAGTCGCCATCCAAACTACGCCCACTAGGGGAGACCACCTCTTCTAGCGAGGACGGGGAGTTCGACTCTGAATCGGAGGTTAGTTCGGATAGTGATCCAGAAATCCCTAGGCCGCCAGATGCACCAAGGGGGACCTACCCGTCCACTTGAGGCGCAGACGATTAAGGCAGAAAAAGGCAAAACAACCCAAGGATACACGAAATTGCAGGACCTCCCTAAACGATTTATGAAATTCAAAAAAGGGGATAGGGTAGTAGTTCTGTTAGGTGCCAAGCGTCAAGGGCAAATGAGCGAACCAATCGAGGGACCAGCCAAGGTCAAGGAGATGAACCTAGCCCAGGAAGGGGAAACACCCCGACCAGTCTTCATTGCCGATGACTTGACTGAGGAAGAAGAAACGAGTCTTGTCGCTCTCTTGCGAGAGTACATAGACATGCTCGCCTGGTCCTTAGAAGAGCTTAAGGGGGTAGATCCGAGTGTCGTGACTCACAACATACCCATGACGCCAAACGCAATGCCGGTCAAGCAGTGACCGTACCCTATGAATCCAAAACATGCTCATGCTGTCAAAGAGGAGATTGATAAGCTGATGAGAGTGGGATTCATTTACAAAATTGAACAGACAGACTGGGTATCGCCCATAGTCATTGTGATGAAGAAGAATGGAAAAATCCGAGTGTGCGTCAATTACAAGAAGGTGAATGCTGCTATTAAGAGGGACAACTATCCATTGCCTTACACTGAGCACATGCTTGAAAGAGTGGCAGGCAAGGAAGCCTATAGTTTTCTGGATGGCTTCTCAGGGTACAACCGGGTGCAAGTGCATCCTGTGGACAGGCACAAGACTACCTTCGCCATTGAGTGGGGCGTCTTTGCTTACATAGTCATGCCCTTCGGGTTGACTAATGCCCCTGCCACCTTCGAACGCCTCATGTGCACCATCTTTAAAGACATGCTTTGCATTGTGTATGAAGATGATGGTTTGAAGGAAAAAGAGTCTCCATCATGACATACTACTAAGGGAGAGAGTGTACAAGGTTTCCAAGCTACTAGCATGCAAGACATGAGAGCTCATCATATGCATAGGTGGAGTAGTGGCTGAAGGGATCTAGGATCAACATGGAATACACCCATCCCTTCCAATATGTTCTAGACTCTCCCTTCATACACCTCTCACACTCCTAAGAACTTGGTGATGAGGTGAAATCTCTATGAACTACACACCTTATATACATGGATTTTACCTAGATATCCCCTTCCCCTCAAAGATGTATAGGGACCAATTTTTGAGGACCATACTAGATGGTTTCATTTAGAGACCTAGGGAATTAAACATATACATGTCAAATGAGATGCAAGTAGCCATAAGCCTAGATCAAGGCTCTTCTCACTATGAGGAGATTGAGCAAAGGAGAGAAACTAGCATCCCTAGAGCTACAAAATTTCTAGATTATTGTGGGAAGAGCAGGTGGAGAGTGACAAGTCCTATATATGCAAATGTAGAGTCTCTCTATAGATTATTTTAATTATAGTTACCATTTTTTAGAGGCATCCCTCTCTTGTATTAGTCATGAAGTCCCCATATTAACAACATTTGGGTTAGTTATTCCTTGTGATCTAGAGGCTTCGCACATCATTAGTCTATATGAGCACCATGTAGAGGTGGGTGACAATCACAACTCACTAGCCTCTTCCACATTAACATGTTATCTCCACACAAAGATGGGTAATGCTCCATAGAGCTAATAAGATTAGAGTGGCACACTGAGATTAAATGTTTAGGGGATACAAGATGAAAATATATTATTAGAGAGAGGTGATAGAGATCCACTAATGCCACAAGAAACACCTAGAGAGACTAGTTCAAATGTTATCCATGCATCGTCTCATAGAGATGTATGCCATATTATAGCTAGTAATGATGACTAGATGGGGCTAGACATGATTGCTCACATGACAATACCCTTGACACATAGCATAGCCCATCATTCAATCATCTAATGAGTTATCTAGTCCTCCATCCATCCACTCCTCTTATAGATAAATTGACATTGTATTGTATGTCAATTTGCACAATAAACCATAATATCCATTAATCACTATTATACCCATTGTACGTGGTTTTGTCTAATATGACTTTTTTGGCCTTGGTCGACATTAATTACTCTCTCTTTATTTTTAAATGAAAAATATGTGTGCATAGGTGTACACATGCATGTGCTATGTCTATATACATCCATGCACATCTTTTGAGTATTATGCATCGCAACACATGCATTTATATGGTGAAAATGAAATTACAATGTTAGTTTATGTATGTCATTCCTCTTCCCCATCCCATATTATTATGTAGCAAGGGAAATCTAAGTAAAGGTTGAGACTACTTATGGTTCCTTTCTTATGATTTGTATTGAAGTTGAGGCTAATCAATGTTCTTTTAGAGAATATTTAGTACAAACATGGGAAGAGAATATTAATATATCTTTAATATCACAATCATCCCTTCTTTAGTAGAAAGACCAACACTCATCACCTTACCAAAGTGATCATTTCAAAAGAAGGGCTAGGTACCAATTTGAATTAAACAATTGTAGCATAAAAACAATCTGAGACTTTGGATCTTACAATAATGGGAAGCTCCTTTTAAAGCGATGAATAATCATGACTCAAAAATTTGAAGTTTGAAAACTGTCTACTTGATAAGATTTTTAATAAGCCCTTGCTCTACTCTCTGAGTCACTTCCATCACTCAATAAAGCCAACAAGTAATGACCTAGTAGGTTTAAGCAAGAAAGCATCAAGCTATTGCCCCTCAAACATACAGTCCACCACGTTTGGCACTCTCTCCTCTTTCTACTCCATTTTTCTCTACTTTTTATCACCTGCTATTAGCGACTTCGACGACTGCTACTACATCCCAAGATAGTATATCTCCCTGCATCTGTTACATATACACATCGCACCACTTTATCACAGCCGACATTTGTTCCCCTTTTGTAGCCATTATCTGGAGTACCAGAGCTACATACGCACATACACATACACGACACTTATCACACTCACAGCATCGTATTTTCAGTTTCCAGTTTTTAGCTTTTCATTCAGCACTTTTATTTTGGATAGCTGGACCTCATCAGTTGTATCACAGTTTGTCTCATAGGCCAGTTTTGGTCTTTAGAAGACGTTAATATAACTTTCTTTCTTTCTTTCTTCTCTCTCTCTCTCTCTCTCTCTCTCTCTCTCTCTCTCTCTCTCTCTCTCTCTCTCTCTCTCTCTCTCTCTCTCTCTCTCTCATAATCTACTTTCATCATTTTCATAATTAAGTAATCATTTTATAATTAATCACTTTTTAATAATTAACTAATAACTATTTATTTTATGATTAAATATTATTTTATAGTTAAAATTTATTTTAATATTAATGTTAATTATTATTTGATAAAATTATTTTACTAAAATTTTTAACTATTTAATAAATACTTTTATGTTAGATCGATAATTTAGAAAGTAGTTTGTTGACATACTTGAAATATACTTGAGGAAGACATTGACAATGACCAACTCAAAGGGCCCCTTACCAAATCAAACTCTCTATATGTGCACAAAAAGATTTTAAAAATACTATTAACATCTCACTTTACACACACTCACTCACTCACTCACTCACTCACTCACTCACTCACTCACACACACACACTCTCTCTCTCTCTCTCTCTCTCTCTCTCTCTCTCTCTCTCTCTCTCTCTCTCTCTCTCTCTCTCTCTCTCTCTCTCTCTCTCTCTCTCTCTCTCTCTCTCTCTCTCTCTCTCTCTCTCTCTCTCTCTCTCTCTCTCTCTCTCTCCAAAAGCATTTGAAATTGAAGATCCCATGTTGTGGGATAGAATGACTTTGGTACCTTTTGGATTGATAAATGAATCGCATCATTGGCGAAATCTCCATAAGAAATGGATTAAGTAGAATAAGCCTTCTTTTAGCAATGGCTCTTGTTGCCCTTATTTCCCCTTCTTAAGAAAGGATGAGGGCGATGCACTTTGCCAACAACCACCAGTCCTGCAGCCCAAATAGAACTCAGAAGGTTCTTATTATGTGACATTCTTAGATGCATCCTCTGAAGATGAGTCCTCGAGTCAAGAGATAAGTAACCCTCCCATAAAATCTGAAATAGCCATGATACCATTTTAGCATCCCAACAAGTCAATCAATCCCCCATGGAAGGAAGAAGTCACTTCTAGTGGAGCACAAGACAAGGAGACTACTCCCTTGAAGGAGTCGGATTTATACCCATTTATACCCAGAAGCAGTCCATGGGATCTTCATCTTTGAAGTGAAAGGTAAAAAGGAATTAAATTTTATGGATGTATATGGTATTGAACACCACCTAAAGGTGGGTATCAGCGTCCCAAAAGATAAGTTGTCAGTCCTACATGACCTACTGAAGGAGAACTTGGACATGTTTGTATTGTCATATAAAGATCTAAAGCAGATTGATCCCACGGTGTGTCAGCATTACATCGACCTCAAGCCTAATGCCAAAACTATGAGGCAAAGATAGAGGCATATGAATCTAGACTACTTAGTCTTGGTGAATGTCGAATTATTGAAGCTGACTTTATTTAACCAATGGCCAATAGTAGTTGGACTTTTCCTGTCATGGTAGTATCCAAAAAGAATGGAAAGCTGCAAATATGTGCAAACTTTCGAAAGCTGAATTCCAAGACAAAGAAAGATCATTTCCCTATCCTTTTCACTGACCAACTATTATACACAGTGAGTAGACATGAGCTCTATTCTCTCTTGGATAGATTACTGGGTACAACCGAGTCCAAATAGTAGAAGAAGATAGATTCAAAATAGCCTTCACAATAGAATGGAGAACCTATGCTTACAGAGTGATGTCGTTTGGGCTCTATAACGCCCTTGCTACCTTTCAAAGAGTGATGATAGCCACATTCCAAAATCATCTGCATGATTTCATTAAGGTATACCTAGATGACTTCCGTGTCTATAGCGTAATTAGTGAGCATTAGGGACACTTGGAGAATTGCTTTAATAGATGTCGAGAGTATGGGATCTCTCTCAACCCTAACAAATGCATCTTTGGAGTCTCTACAATAATTCTTCCGAGTCCATTGTCTTTGCACAAGGGATAGCAACAAACCTTGCCAAGATTGAGAAGATTGCATCTCTAACAGCACCATCTAACCTCAAACAATTGAGGGGATTTCTAGGCCATGTGGGCTATTACAAATAATTCATTGCACATCTTGTAACAAAGGCAACCCCCTTGTATAAGCTCCTAAGGAAAGATGCAAAGTTTACATGGAATGTTGATTTTGTCAAAGCCTTCATCACTCTGAAGTAGTATCTGATTGAAGCACCCATCCTACAACTTCCTAATTGGACAAAGGAATTTCATGTGCACACTAATGCAT
Organism: Lygodium microphyllum; assembly: GCF_053477565.2. Taxonomy (NCBI): domain Eukaryota; kingdom Viridiplantae; phylum Streptophyta; class Polypodiopsida; order Schizaeales; family Lygodiaceae; genus Lygodium; species Lygodium microphyllum. Next base: position 20,862,735 of record NC_141162.1, read on the forward strand.
CTGTCAAAGGGTTAGACGTGATCTTATGTCAAAAAGGCTCCTCAAAGTTAGATCAACCTATCTACTACGCAAGCTGAAAAGTAACTAATTGAGAATGAAACTACACAATGATGGAGTTAGAATGCCTTAAAATGGTATTTGACTTGGAGAAATTCTAACACTACTTGATGTCAATGCATTTTAAATTTTATATGGACTATGAGGCATTGTTCTTCCTAATGAATAAGGCAAATGTGAAGGGCCAAATTATGAGATGGCTCCTTCCATTCTAGGAGTTTGATTTTGAAGCGATGACCTAACCCGATCGTTCCCATGTCATGGTTGATCATTTGCCGCATATTCCTCAAAGCAAACGTAGGAGCCACGTGACCCAGACCTCCCTGATGCTTCCTTGTTTTTGGTTGAAACTACAACTCCCTGGTATGCAAACTTAGCCAATCTCTTGTCCACTCAACAATATCCTCATGGAATATCCATCTCGTGAGAAGAAGAAGCTTCTATTGGAATCAACTCCTTACACCCTATTAGGTGGCACTCTATTCAAGAGAGGCAAGGATAAAGTGCTACAAAGATGTGTTGTGAGAGAAGAGATCGGGATAGTTCTAAAAGCATGCCATGACGATTCATGTGGAAGACACTTTTTAGGAGAAGCAATAGCCAGAAAGGCTTTACTTGTTGCGGGATAGTAGTGGCCTACATTATATGGAGATGCCTATGACTACTACAAACATTGTGATGCTTGTCAATGAATGGGAAAGCCTACCAAATCCAGTGCTATGGCATTACAGCCCATCCTTTCCCTAAGGCCATTTGAGAAGTGGGGCCTTGACTTCATCGGCCCCATCAATCTACCACCCAAAAGGAAGCAAAATAGATACATTTTGATTTGTACAGACTATGTAACGAAGTGGTGTGAAGTCCAAGCTCTCAAACAAGATGATGACAACAACGTGGCCTTGTTTCCATTCAAGAATGTCATCACTCACTTTGGTAGCCCCTTAGAGCTACTAAGTGATAGAGATACTCACTTTCTCAATACGATTATGGAAGAATTGATAGATCTTTACAAGATATGCTATTGCAAGTCCACATCCTACTACCCCAGAGCCAATGACAGGGTCGAAGTTACAAACAGCATCATCTGCTCAATTGTAATAGGGACAATTGCTGAATCCACCATGATTGGGATGAACAACTCATAGAGACCCTCTAGGGCATACAGAACCTTTTATAAGTCTACTACAGGTTTCCAGCTTGTGTAAAGTATAGAAGCAATATTCCTTGTCAAGTTAAAGCTACCCTCTTTGCAAGTGGCTATCACTGAGCACTTGGGAGATAATGAGTCACTACATCGCCATCTTCTACATGGAATGTTTAGACAAAATTTGAGGAATGGCCTTATAGTGTATGGAAGCTACATATGCTCGACAAAAGGTCTACCACGATAGCTTCATCAAGCATAAGAAATTAAAAGAAGGTGACTTTGTCCTTGCCTATGATTCATGCTTTGGCAAGTTTCCAAGAAAGCTCCAACAATGATGGATGGGCCCCTATAAGGTACTTGTTGTCAACCTTAATGACTCTGTTCAGATACAAGTTGTAGAGGCCTTTGAAAATCCCTTCCTCATCAATGGCTATCACCTAAAAATTTATTTCCCTCCCTGGGGATCCTGTGACAATCACAGCCATCAATTCCTCTCCCTCTGAGGTGTCACTCCTTCCTACTTCTTATGCTACTATTGGCGTCCGTCATTCTTAGCCTGACACGGTAGCACCATTCTACTAGCCCCTCACCTCCACCTCTTCCCTTTTTTTAATTACCTTCCTATTCAATCCAACTAACATGGTGTGGATGGTTCTAATACATAATATTATAGCTCTATGAACAAAAAGAAAGGGGGAAAAAAATAAAAATTAATTATGGGAGAAAAGAACTTCGGTCCCTACCATGTTGTTGACCTACTTTTTGAGAAAAGGTGGAAACACCCTCATGAGTAGGAAAACAAAAAAAAGGGGAGTATGTATGTATGTATATATATAGTTATGGGAGAAAAGAAAGAAATTTCCTTTTATAATAGGCCTCACTCCAAGAAAAGGTAGCAAGCACCCTTGGAAGAGAAGCTGGCTATGGAAAAGGTGGTAATATCTCATAGTCCAAATCAGCCAATTTCTCAATCAAACTTTGAGGATTCAGTTGCGAAGCTGCCTTCCTTAGTGCATTGTATCATGTGACTCTCTATAGAGCATCTATCACCTTTAGCAAATAGTGTGTTCCTATATTCTAACATAAGTTCCTGATATGTTGGCTACCTCCTTGGGTATGCCTCTTCATCCAAATAAACAAAATTTGATGTCATCAAGTCCAATGTTGATCTTCTTTGAAAAATCCTTGAGTGATGTGAGCTTTCATCTTAGTAGGATGGGGATGTGAGTATGGGATACTCTCTGTACTTATCAATAGAGCATGAGACAGAGGGTGGGGTAAGTGACCAATCCTTTCCCTTTAAATCCAAATGAGAGGTGAGATATGTGAATAGAACATTGCATGCATAGGTTGGGCTTCTCAATGCACAAAGCACACTATGTTCCTGTGCACGGCACTATACGTCTCCCTGGCCTTCCTTGTTGCACATATGCCAGCACAGGGAAGGATGCACTATTGCACCATCAATTGCACACAAGGCACACAACCTTCACACAAGTGGCAATGAGGATTAAATCAAGGGGTATCAAGAATCAGGTTGTCCTCATGTATTCATCAACACAACATGAGACAGAGAGGGAACTGAACGTGACTGCTTTTTTCTTCAATCAATTGAGAGGTGCAATTTGAGGGACATTACAACACCAGTGACTAGGTGTGTTTTCGTTTCCCTATGCACACATAGAACAGGCCTCTACCATCATCACATGACACATCACTCTATTCTATGCACTTCACTATAAGGCTCCTTGGCCTTCCTTGTTGCACTTATGCTAGATGGGTTGGGACGCACAAATGCACCATCAATTGTACACGCTGGTATACTTTCTCTCTATCATTTTTCCTTATTAATTTTTAAAACAAGCTTGAGATATGGGTCCCCTTCCACTTCTCTCCAAGCTTTGTGAGCTATGGGGCAAGCAACTAATCTATCATCTCAACATGAGTGATTATTGGGATTGAGTATTGTATTCTTCGCTATATTGACGGCTTGCTAGCTCTTCATCAATGACACTACCTCCCTGGGTATTGATGCATGGTCCCTACCATGATAGAAGCATGCTGTGGCGAGTCTTGGTAGCTCCTATGGATGACTTCAACTCCCCAGCAGTGCCTCGTTGACAATCTCCATCGACCAATTGAATGGACCAAGTGTTTCTAACCCTACCTCTTGCATTCATTTATGTGTATGCCATGTCTTAAGTGTGGGAACATACAGGTATGTGTTATGGTCAAGTGTTAGGCCCTTATTGATTAGTCAAACCGATCTATTCATATTTTAAGTGTGGGGGTGCATCCCTGCACGTCTCGTTTGCATACCTTCATGAACACCCTGCTAATTAATCCTTAGACGATATCCTAGTTTCTTTATGCTCTGTTAAGGTCCCTTCCTCACCCACTTTTCCTATTCCAACTTGTTATTGCGATTTTCTTTTGCCCTTTTGATTTTTTTATCATTTAGCTCATCCTCCATGTGAATGCACTCTACTTCGTCGAAATGGCAATCTGACCCTACAGCCATATTCATCCCTTTGAATTGGTATCTGTTTCTTTTTATTGCCCTCTATTTTGAACACATGTTCATTAATTATTTATTTTTGGAAACTTTTATGTGAATCATATGTGCTTCGATGCAAACCACCTTTTTCATGCTAGAACTATTGGGATAAAGTGCAATGTCCATGTTTTCCTGTAAGGGCCAAGTTGTACATAGTACATATACCTATCTAAAAACATTATTGAGGTACACTCTTCAATACAAAAAATCATGTGTCTCTATCTCTTCTCTCTCTCTCTCAACTTGCATCTCTACAAAGAATCTCCATTGCATCTAACTCAAAAAATTGGTATCAGAGAGCTTGGTTTAGGCAATCAGGAGCTTGGCATTTCTTCAGGTGCAAGAGCTTGAATTTGAAGAAGAGTTCACTGTGAAGAGTCTGTAGGTAGGGCAGCAAGGTTTGAATCTTTTTCTTGAAGCTTGAAGCTTCCCTCTTCAACTTATTGGCAGCCATCATTGGCCACTTGGGGACCCTCCCCATCATCTCCAACACTTGGACCAGCATTCCAATCTCTTCAAAGCTAAAGGCACCATCAACATGGGTATGTAGATCTGGTTTTCAGCATGCTTAGGACCTACAACAATGCTCCTCTTCATTTGGCATCATGGTTGTGCTCCAAAATTTGCATCTAATGCTTAGCATTGAGCATTGAAGTGTAGTATTATACTTGGGGCTGATATACATTCAGCTTTAGGTCTGAAATACACAATATTCACATCTAAAATAAGTAGGGCAGCACATATCTTTGTGTGACTGGTGCATATAGATCATGCTCATTTGATGGCTATTGGATGTCAATGAATGCTAGATGTCTTAGGGATCATGTGGCTTTGTCTTGAGGTCATTTGGAGCTAATCTTGGCAATCATTTTTCTCAGTTTGTAGACTTGCTTGTTGCTAGAATAAATAGTCCATAGCTTGCAATTTACAAGCAACTCTCTGTCCTTTAATGACATTGGTCCCTGGACATGCATGTTGATGCATATGCATGATCAAGTGATGTCAAGACACTGAGGAATGATATGCCTATGTATTGAAGTGCATTTGGGCTGATTTTGATTGAGATTTCACTTAGTTTTGATAGAGATTTGACTATTGGAATAATAGGGTTGAATGACATTTTGACTGTGTATACATTATTTCTTACTTCTAGACTTGGTCTCAGGCATTCTATACCATGTATTCATGCTTATGGTTGATGTTACATGCTTGGATTTGATTCTAGAATGCAGTTGAGCAGTGATTAAAGCTCATTTTTTGGATCAACTTTACTTACAAGTCTACTGCTATATATTCAAGATAGTTTCCTACATATCTAGGATAACATACCTCACTGTCATGAAATTTGATATCCATCTTGACATCCATCTGGTATAAATCCAAGTCAAGCTGAGCAACCAAAGCCAAGACTAAGTGCAGGGTGGTCATCTTAACCATAGGAGAAAAAACCTCATCAAAGTCCACACCATGCTCTTGCTTAAAACCCTTTGCTACCAATCTAGCCTTGTATGCTAGCTTGGGGTGTCGAGGGGTACTTTTCAGCTTGTACATCCACTTGCATGGCAAATCCTTCTTGCCCTTAGGCAAGGAAACCAAATCCCAAGTCTCATTCTTATGCAATGAGTCTATCTCAGACTGCATAGCCCTCTCCCAGGAGTGATTGTCACCCCTGTGCATAGCCTCATCATAAGTGAAAGGCTCTTCTGCATCTGTAACCAAGACATAATGCATCAAGGGCTGAAATCTATCAGGTGGACGTCTGTCTCTAGTAGACCGTCTCACGGTAAGCTCTATTGCTTGCCCAGTTGCTTGTCCAACACCCTGACCATGAGCATCTGCTGCAGCTGTAGGCTGTCCAACTGGCTGTGTGGAAGCTCTCAGCTCCTCCTGAAATATGACCCTACAGATCCCAGAGATGGTAACCCATCTTGCTTGCATCCCCATAACCAAGGAAAATGCATTTGACACTCTTAGGATCCAGCTTACTTCTCTTGTCCCCCTGGGCACATAGCAAAATGCCTCACGTCCAAAGACATGAGATGTGCATAAGAGGGAGGTTTTCTAGTCCATACCTCCTCTGCAACCTGGAAATCCAAACCACTAGAAGGTGATCTGTTTATGATATGCACAGATATACGAACTGCCTCAGCCCAAAAGCTCTCTGGTAGGCCTGCATGGCTAAGCATACTGCGTACACGCTCCTGGATGGTTCTATTTATCCGCGCAACCAAGCCACTCTAGGGAGGGTGTAGGGGGCGATCAACTGACGCTTAATACCCCTCTCATCACATAACTGCTCAAAAGCAGGTGAGACATACTCACCCCCATTATCTGTCGTTAGGCATTTTTGCCTATACCCAGATGGTTCTCAACCAATGCAAGCCATCTCTGAAACACAGCCAAGACATCGGATTTCAGCTTAATGGGATAAGCCCAAACTTTCCGTGAGAAATTATCTATGAAAGTAACAAAATACTTTGCACCACCCATAGACTGACAAGGCATGGGCCCACAGACATCCGAATGCACCAATGCCAAGGGCTCACTCATGCGTGGCCTACGAGATTTCTTATGTGTAGACCTAGTCTGCCTGCCATAAAGACAATGCTCACATGAATCAAAACATGTATAATCAAGGGGCAGTAAGTACTGCAAACCAGAAAGAATTTTCATTCCCTTCAAAGACATATGGCCCAAACAGGCATGCCAAATAGATACATGTGGGATAGTACCCACAGATAAAACATGATCAAGGGAAGAAGCGGATACAATCAAGGGATAGAGGCTACCATCCTTGGCACCTCTTGCAATCACAAGTCTGCCACGAGTGATCTTCCATGCAGAGTCTCCAAAAGATACATGATAACCTACGTCATCAAGCTGTCCAGCTAACATGAGACTGCGTGCCAAAGCAGGTACATGGCATACATCCTGCATAACAAAACTGCTGCTAGAAGAAAACTGCAGCCTAACATCACCAATGCCCACAATATCAAGAGACCTGTCATCACCCAAGGGCACTGAACCCAAAATAGTACGGTATGAATGAAGCTACTCTCGACAAGGTGTCACATGAAAGGACGCACCTGAGTCCAAGAGCCAACACTGTGCATACATAGAGTGTATCTCTGTCATCTGCGAAGCACTAGAAGAAGCTGCAAGGATATAATCATCATCAACATCCTCAAGCTGCATAACATTGATCTCTTCAATTTTAACACTGGACTTTGCAGGCACTATGCTGCAAATTAGAAGACTTATCCTGCACTTTGTCTTTCCCCTTATCTTTGCACCTTTCATTGCGTAGTTCATGGCATGGTGGCCTAATATGGCCCTTTTTCCCACAATGGTGACAAGTAACATCTGCATTCTTGCCATGGGATTTGCTACATGACTTCCCACGATACTTGGACCGAGATTTCTAAGAATCCCGTCCATGGCCACTGCCACTACCATGCTTTCCATATTTATCATTCGTGTCTCTAACTGTCATAGCATGCGACACACGAGAGGCATCCAAATTCTTACCGTTAACCTCTTCCTGCAGAAGAGCACCCTCAACATCAGATAATTTCAAGGTAGCAGTAGAAGCACATAATGCAATGCGAAATACATCCCATGACTCATTAAGAGTACCAAGCAAGAAAAGAGGAGTGACATCCTCTGCAAAAGTGATATCCTGCGAAGTCAAGTTCTTGAGTATAGCATGGAACTGGCTCAAGTGAGTAGACATAGTCACTTTCGTGGTTGGCCTTTTCACCACTCCACCTTCGACTCGTGAATCAAGCAGTGACCTCTCAGGTTGAAGCGTGCTGTGACCTTGGAGATGATCCACCCGTGCAAAATATCCTTTTCTTAATTAATTCGGTTAAGAATCAAGCACAAACAAGGCATTCAGCCCTAATATCATTTTCCAAGAAAACATTCATTTATTCCCATGGCAACTTGTCATCACAGACCCTTGCCATGCATTTACCATCAATCACAAGCACTAGGAATAATCATCCAATCGCATCCCAACAATCAGTTTAATGCAAAAGCATTTAGGACATTGTTTGATCAATCAACAAAAATAATGATATTCTTTTCCAAACATTGCAGGAATAGTCACGATAACCTTTCCATCGTGTATTTGCTCTCCCCCTCCTTGGGATGAGGAGCGGTTCTATGTAAAATTTACTTTAACACACCCTTCTTTTGGCCAAGGCGTTTGTTAAGGTTTTAAACACTATACAAGGCATAAGTTCTATTAATCACTTACATTGATCGATAACCTAGCCTTCTTCCCAACAAGTACAAAAGCATCGATCTTTCCTTTGACTTAGGGTTTCCTAATCCTTGAGCTCTTCATTTTCCCTAGAGCTGTTGTTGCATCTAGCCCAAACCCGAGTAGGAATGATAAACATAGTAGCATGACAATGGAGCTAATTGTGTATGTATGTGGAGTTGTATATATGGGGATGAATTGGAGCTATGCCTATGTCAACCCATCATCTCTTCCTCTCTACTCCTTATATTGCCTTTATTGCCCACAATGCCTTGAAGTCCTTCTATTATCCTTGGCTACATTGCCATCTTCCATTATTATGCCACTGCCATCATCTTTGGTTGACACTTTAGCTACCAATCTACACCATTTGAGCCTAATAAGCATGATTGTTGGCATCATTAACTATATCTTTTGCCTTGTTAAGATAGCCATTTCTTGAAACCTAGGCTTGTCTCCAATATAATCCCAACTTCTTTGATTGATTTACTGTGAAAGGTAAGAAGGATCAAAGCTTGCACACGAGAGCTATGGCGGGAGAGCAAGAGCAAGAAAGATAGAGACAAGAAATGGGAACTGCAACAGTCACAATGTGTGACTGGGCCTTCCTTTATTCAAACTGTCACTAAAAGAATAAAGAATAAAGTGACGATGACAGGCGCCCGCCACCTGTAGTGTGCAGTGGCGGTGACTGTCAGTGTAGTAATACACGGGCGGCTAGGTGGAGGCGCCTTTACCCCCAACAACCTCCCACTTAAAGGTGAATCTGCCCTTGTGAGGAGTGAAAAGAACAAAGAAAAAACACAGTACAACATGTATACATGTACAACAGGATGAGGAAAGACGACATCTCATCCCATGCCCATCAACCTCACGAGGAAGGCAAAGCGCTCTGTAGAGAGGCTTTTCGTGAGCAGATCTGCAAAATTCTGGTCAGTCAAGATCTTGACAAGGTCAACAGACTTGTCCTCAATGACCCCACGTATGAAGTGATATCTCACCTCAATGTGTTTTTTCGCATGGAAGACATGATTCTTGGCTAACTAAATAGCACTCATAGAATCCAAATGCAGTGTAGGGATAGCATCAATACCAAGGTCAGCAACCAAATGAACCAACCAAATGGCCTCCTTGTGAGCCTCAGTGGGGCTGCAACATACTCGGCCTCTGTAGTAGAAAGGGCCGTGCATTTTTGCACCCTGGACATCCAAGAAACAGCACCTCCCAGCATAGGTGAATACATAGTTGGAAGTGGACTTCCTACTATCTGCATGTCCTGCATAATTAGAGTCAGTGTACCCCATGACTCATGTATCCTAGCTGCCATAGCATATGCACATATCTGCAGTGCCCTTTAAGTACTTCATGATACCCTTCACAGCATATGCACATATCTGCAGTGCCCTTCAGGTACTTCATGATACCCTTCACAGCATCCTTATGCTTCTTGCCAGGTGTATCCATATAGCGTCCCACAACACCAACTGCAAAGGCAATATCTCGACGAGTGGCTATCATGGCATACATAAGATTTCCCACTGCGGATGCATAGGGAATCTTGGCCATCTCGGCCCTCTATCCATCTGTCTACGGACAATCAGCCTGTGATACCTTCACATAAGAAGGCAATGGACAACCAATAGGCTTTACGTCCTGCATGCGGAAGTGCTCAAGGACTTTATGAATGTACTCCCTCTGTGACAAGTAGAGGAGTCCCTGATGTCTGTCGCGTCTAATGCGCATACCAAGTATGTGAGAGGCACGTCCTAGATCTTTCGTCTCAAAGCTCTTCTTAAGCTTAGCATTAAGAGCATCTAGCTCATCATGAGCTTTCCCTGCTATCAGCATATCATCCACATAGAGTACCAAAATCAATAAAGAATCATCACGGGCTTTCTTCATGTAAAGACACGGCTCCATAGCACTCTTGCTGTAGCCCTCTGACTGCATAAAGGCATCAAACTTATGATACCACTCTCTAGGTGCCTACTTCAAGCCATAAAGACTTTTCTTCAATTTGCACACTAGGTGCTCCCTACCAGATTCTGCAAAGCCCTTAGGCTACTCCATATAAATCTCATCATGCAAGTGCCCATGTAAGAAATTCATCTTGACATCCATCTAGTATAAATCCAAGTCAAGCTGAGCAACCAAAGCCAAGACTAAGTGCAGGGTGGTCATCTTAACCATAGGAGAAAAAACCTCATCAAAGTCCACACCATGCTCCTGCTTAAAACCCTTTGCTACCAATCTAGCCTTGTATGCTAGCTTGGGTTGTCGAGGGGTACTTTTCAGCTTGTACATCCACTTGCATGGCAAAGCCTTCTTGCCCTTAGGCAAGGAAACCAAATCCCAAGTCTCATTCTTATCCAAGGATTCTATCTCAAACTGCATAGCCCTCTCCCAGGAGTAATTGTCACCCCTGCGCATAGCCTCATCATAAGTGAAAGGCTCTCCTGCATCTGTAACCAAGACATAATGCATCGAGGGATGAAATCTATCAGGTGGATGTCTGTCTCTAGTAGACCGTCTCACGGCAAGCTCTGCTGCTTGCCCAGTTGCCTGTCCAACACCCTGACCATGAGCATCTGCTGCAGCTGTAGGCTGTCCAACTGGCTGTGCGGGAGCTCTCGGCTCCTCCCGAAATATGACCCTACAGATCCGAGAGATGGTAACCCATCTCGCTTGCATCCCCATAACCAAGGAAAATGCATTTGACACTCTTAGGATCCAGCTTACTTCTCTTGTCCCCCTGGGCACATGGCAAAATGCCTCACGTCCAAAGACATGAGATGTGCATAAGAGGGAGGTTTTCCAGTCCATACCTCCTCTGCAACCTGGAAATCCAAACCACTAGAAGGTGATCTGTTTATGATATGCACAGATGTACTAACTGCCTCAGCCCAAAAGCTCTGTGGTAGGCCTGCATGGCTAAGCATACTGCATACACGCTCCTGGATGGTTCTATTCATCTGCTCAGCCAAACCACTCTAGGGGGGGTGTAGGGGGCGGTCAACTGACGCTTAATACCCATCTCATCACATAACTGCTCAAAATCACGTGAGACATACTCACCCCCATTATCTCTCCTTAGGCATTTTTGCCTGTACCCAGACTGGTTCTCAACCAATGCAAGCCATCTCTGAAACACAGCCAAGACATCAGATTTCAGCTTAATGGAATAAGCCCAAACTTTCTGTGAAAAATTATCTATGAAAGTAACACAATACTTTGCACCACCCATAGACTGACAAGGCATGGGCCCACAGACATCCGAATGCACCAATGCCAAGGGCTCACTCATGCATGGCCTACGAGATTTCTTATGTGTAGACCTAGTCTGCCTGCCATAAAGACAATGCTCACATGAATCAAAACATGTATAATCAAGGGGCAGTAAGTACTGCAAACCAGAAAGCATTTTCATTCCCTTCAAAGACGTATGGCCCAAACGGGCATGCTAAATAGATACATGTGGGATAGAACCCACAGACAAAACATGATCAAGGAAAGAAGCGGATACAATCAAGGGATAGAGGCTACCAGCCTTGGCACCTCTTGCAATCACAAGTCTGCCACGAGTGATCTTCCATGCAGAGTCTCCAAAATATACATGATAACCTACGGCATCAAGCTGTCCAGCTGACATGAGACTGTGTGTCAAAGTAGGTACATGACATACATCCTGCATAACAAAACTGTTGCCAGAAGTAAACTGCAGCCTAACATCACCAATGCCCACAATATCAAGAGACCTGTCATCACCCAAGCGCACTGAACCCAAAACAGTACGGTATGAATGAAGCTACTCTCGACAAGGTGTCACATGAAAGGACGCACCTGAGTCCAAGAGCCAACACTGTGCATACATAGAGTGTATCTCTGTCATCTGCGAAGCACTAGAAGAAGCTGCAAGGATATAATCATCATCAACATCCTCAAGCTGCATAACATTGATCTCTTCAATTTTAACACTGGACTTTGCAGGCACTATGCTGCAATCAGAAGACTTATCCTGCACTTTGTCTTTCCCCTTATCTTTGCGCCTTTCATTGTGTAGTTCATGGCATGGTGGCCTAATATGGCTCTTTTTCCCACAATGGTGACAAGTAATATCTGCATTCCTGCCATGGGATTTGCTACGTGACTTCCCACGATACTTGGACCGAGATTTCTAAGAATCCCGTCCACGGTCACTGCCACTACCATGCTTTCCATATCCATCATTCGTGTCTCTAACTGTAATAGCATGCGACACACGAGAGGCATCCAAATTCTGACCGTTAACCTCTTCCTGTAGAAGAGCACCCTCAACATCAGATAATTTCAAGGTAGCAATAGAGGCACATAATGCAGTGCAGAATACATCCCATGACTCATTAAGAGTACCAAGCAAGAAAAGAGGAGTGACATCCTCTGCAAAAGTGATGTCCTGCGATGTCAAGTTCTTGAGTATATCATGGAACTGGTCCATAAGCTGCTTTAGCCAATACATCTGACGTGCTGGACTTTTCTTGTCATAGAGATTCTTGATTTTATCCCACAACTTCCATGCACTCTGTTCTTCCTCAAATACATTGTAATGAACCTATTCTGTGAGAGATAATACAATAGTGGACTTGCATAACTCATCAAGCTCAAACCATTCCTCATCTGGCATAGTTGCAGGCGGCTGCCCGCTCAACCTCAATGGTTTGATTTGCGATTTCTGCACCAACACCTGCCAAATCTGGCTCTTCCAATAAGAGTAATTCGTACCATCAAGCTTAGTAATGTTGAAAATAGCATGATCAATGGACGAACTTGCCATAATGCAGGCTGGAAGACTGCAGAGAGTTCAAAACTGCTTGCTCTTTACTGCAGAAAATGACCAAAAAATCACCAAAATCGAGAGAAAATAGAGAGAAAAGTGTAACCAAAGTTGCTGCCCACTAAGTACTAGTGAAAGTGCATCATTTCAGAATATTTCAACATGAAAAATCCATGTCAATCCGAAGTTATATGCTTGCTGTAATAAATGACAGCATGGTACTGTGAGAGTCAATTGCTAACCAAATCACTAAACCAAGTCAATAAATGACAGCCAAGACATGACCAGCCATAAACGGGCATAAATCAGCACCAAACAGTCATCAAGACCCTGAGCAAACACCCAAACATGTCACCAAAGCATACCCCAGTGAGTAGGCATACCCCCTGGACAGTAGGGCAAAGTATACATAACACTGGCAAGACTTGACACTAGTAGGTGTATGCTCACAAGAGTGCAAAGCCCAAAGCTCAGGTCAAAATCAACTCCAAGATATCAGTGCATGAACCATGCAACATTTAAGTGTAAGAGATCCCAAAGTCTCAAGTATCTGCAAAATGCTCAAATAGCATAAACCTCCTGCTCAATGTCTGTCAAGCATACAAGATGCTCCCACTGGCACAAAAGGCAGATAAACGAGCTCAACAAATCAATCCAAACAAGTCAAAGTACCAAAGACAGGTAACCAAGACAATGCCTCAATAAGAGGGAGCACCTAGTGTGCAAATTGAAGAAAAGTCTTTATGGCTTGAAGTAGGCACCTAGAGAGTGGTATCATAAGTTTGATGCCTTTATGCAGTCAGAGGGCTACAGCAAGAGTGCTATGGATCTGTGTCTTTACATGAAGAAAGCCCGTGATGATTCTTTATTGATTTTGGTACTCTATGTGGATGATATGCTGATAGCAGGGAAAGCTCATGATGAGCTAGATGCTCTTAATGCTAAGCTTAAGAAGAGCTTTGAGATGAAAGATCTAGGACGTGCCTCTCACATACTTGGTATGCGCATTAGACGCGACAGACATCAGGGACTCCTCTACTTGTCACAGAGGGAGTACATTCATAAAGTCCTTGAGCACTTCCACATGCAGGATGTAAAGCCTATCGGTTGTCCATTGCCTTCTTATGTGAAGGTATCACAGGTTGATTGTCCGCAGACAGATGGATAGAGGGCCGAGATGGCCAAGATTCCCTATGCATCCGCAGTGGGCAATCTTATGTATGCCATGATAGCCACTCGTCCAGATATTGCCTTTGTAGTTGGTGTTGTGGCACGCTATATGGATATACCTGGCAAGAAGCATAAGGATGCTGTGAAGGGTATCCTGAAGTACCTGAAGGGCACTACAGATATGTGCATATGCTGTGAAGGGTATCATGAAGTACCTGAAGGGCACTATAGATATGTGCATATGCTATGGTAGCCAGGATATAGGAGTCGTGGGGTACACTGACTCTAATTATGCAGGACATGCAGATAGTAGGAAGTCCACTTCCGACTATGTATTCACCTATTCTAGGAGGTGTTGTTTCTTGGATGTCCAGGGTGCAAAAATGCACGGCCCTTTCTACTACAGAGGCCAAGTATGTTGCAGCCCCACTGAGGCTTGCAAGGAGGCCATTTGGTTGGTTCATTTGGTTGCTGACCTTGGTATTGATGCTATCCCTATGCTGCATTTGGATTCTATGACTGCTATTCAGTTAGCCAAGAATCATGTCTTCCATGCGAAGATAAAACACATTGAGGTGAGATATCACTTCATACGCGGGGTCGTTGAGGACAAGTATGTTGACCTTGTCAAGATCTCGACTGACCAGAATTTTGCAGATCTGCTCACGAAAAGCCTCTCTAAAGAGCGCTTTGCCTTCCTCGTGAGGTTGATGGGCATGGGATGAGATGTCATCTTTCCTCATCCTGTTGTACATGTATACATGTTGTACTGTGTTTTTTCTTTGTTCTTTTCACTCTTCACTAGGGCAGATTCGCCTTTAAGTGGGAGGTTGTTGGGGGTAAAGGCGCCTCCGCCTAGCCGCCCGTGCATTACTACACTGACAGTCACTGCCATTGCACACTACAAGTGGCGGGCGCCCGTCACCGTCACTTTATTCTTTATTCTTTTAGTGACAGTTTGAATAAAGGAAGGCCCAGTCACACATTGTGACTGTTGGAGTTCCCATTTCTTGTCTCTCTCTTTCTTGCTCTTGCTCTCCCGCCATAGCTCTCGCGTGCAAGCTTTGATCCTTCTCACCTTTCACAATAAACCAATCAAAGAATTTGGGATTATATTGGATACAAGCCTAGGTTTCAAGAAATGGCTATCTTAACAAGGCAAAAGATATAGTTAATGATGCCAACAATCATGTTTATTAGGCTCGGATGGTGTAGATTGGTAGCTAAAGTGTCAACCAAAGATGATGGCAGTGGCATAATAATGGAAGAACGCAATGTAGCCAAGGATAATAGAAGGACTTCAAGGCATTGTGGGCAACAAAGGCAATATAAGGAGTAGAGAGGAAGAGATGATGGGTTGACATAGGCATAGCTCCAATTCATCCCCATATATACAACTCCACATACATACACAATTAGCTCCATTGTCATGCTACTATGTTTATCATTCCTATTCAGGTTTGGGCTAGATGCAACAACAGCTCCAGGGAAAATGAAGAGCTCAAGGATTAGGAAACCCTAAGTCAAAGGAAAGATCGATGCTTTTGTACTTGTTGGGAAGAAGGCTGGGTTATCGATCAATGTAAGTGATTAATAGAACTTATATCTTGTATAGTGTTTGAAACCTTAACATATGCCTTAGCCAAAAGAAGGGTGTGTTAAGTAAAGTTTACATAGAACCGCTCCTGATCCCAAGGGGGGGGAGAGCAAATACACGATGGAAAGGTTATCGCGACTATTCCTGCAATGTTTGGAAAAGAATATCATTGTTTTTGTTGATTGATCAAACAACGTCCTAAATGCTTTTGCATTAAACTGATTGTTGGGATGCAATTGGATGATTATTCCTAGTGCTTGTGATTGATGGTAAATGCATGGCAAGGGTCTATGATGACAAGTTGCCATGGAAATAAATGAATGTTTTCTTGGAAAATGATATTAGGGCTGAATGCCTTGTTTGTGCTTGATTCTTAATCGAATTAATTAAGGAAATGATATTTTGCACGGGTGGATCATCTCCAAGGTCACACCGCGCTTCAACCTGAGAGGGCACTGCTTGATTCATGAGTCAAAGGTGGAGTGGTGAAAAGGCCAACCACGAAAATTATGTCTCACTCTTAGGCCGCTTGGGGTCAGATGGAGCTTTGGACACCCCTTGCCTAGTCCGGAACGGAGTTGAATACTGTCGTGAGCCCAATGTCTATGGCATTGGAAGATCCTATTCTAGATAATGGATGGAATTTGTGGTGCCATGTGATTTGGATGGGGTACTTCTACAAGGTAGAAGGGATACATAATTTCTCCTATATGGGCAGGAGACAAAGATTAACTGGAAGATAAGTTAAGAAACTTGCTTGTCAAAAGGACTGCTTGCTCTATTTTTGTGTCAGTGCTATAAATTACATGCATGAACCCTATTACCTAGAAGGCATAACTAAGGAAGTTGAATTTAAATGTTATACATAAATGTGATATGACCTAGTTAGAAAACTAAAGCTATCAAGGAAAGCGGGTGGACGGAACCCCCGATGGGTCCGTCCTACAGTAGGGTGGTCCCAGAGAACTGGGAGGCTTCTCACAAGGTTTTATCATGACCCTTAGAAAGTGTTAGGTTAGAACTTGATTCATGCCATTTTAGGGGACAGAAATGGGACTATGCCCTACAGGCAAAGACGTTGAGCCATGCATCCCTCTCGTTTCATTCTCTTTGAACCAAGTGTGGCATGGGTTTGCTTCGGCTTGGGTATCTCTGCGTAAAGTAGGATGTCGAGGACCCGACGCTAAAATGCTGTCAGGAGACCTTTACCACTAGGGACTCAAGTTTCATGTCGATCCTAGTGGGTTTGATTGCAAACATCACCGTTGCAAGGTGGACTCGAGAAACCCTATGTGACAAACCCCGTAACATTCCATGAGAGTGTTGGGCGGTGTCACTTAGATTCATCTCTTGATGGACCGCTAAAAATGTGCCTAGACAACAGTCGATAGGCACGGGCATGTTACAATGCTATTGCATGTGGGTTGATTTGATTCAGTATGCTTTAGACATTGGGACGTACCTTTGTCAATAGTTTGTTAGTAATGCATATGCTCATGGAATATATAATTAGCACTACTTTGAGTTCATGTTAGTCTTCGATACTCTTTGGTACCAATAGTCTATGCTTAGTCATTGCTAGTTGCATTCTTTGTATCCTGGTTGCTACTCATATATCCTTAGCAGTGAGAGCTTTCTTTCTTGGCTATTTGCCCACAATTGGATTGATAGATACTATTGTCTTTATTTCAACATTGCTATAATTATAGTTTTTAGCATTCTTTTGGAGAGTAGACATTGTACTTTAGTAGTCTATTGCTTGTAGTTAGTGGATAGCTTTGAACTTTAGTATTCCCTCTTATTTTTCCCTTGTTTTGGTTGAGTTTTGGGGGTTGATTTATAGTCATTTGCAACCATGCATTCTCTTGGATTTTACATTGGTATCTTGTCATTATGGTTGGTTCTTCAAATGATAGTGCTATTTTCAATATTGAAAATCTTGATGGCACAATTTTTGAACACTTTGATATGATAGGGACTAGTTTAAAAGAAGCAAATTACACATTTGGAAACCAAGAATATACAGCTCGAAGGCATTGATTAGGATACTTGGGATGAGTTGGATGAGCTACATAAATCGAGTCTTATATTGTCATTATCTAAACAAGTTTATTTCAATGTTGTGACACCTAAGGATAATGCTTGGTAGTCACCGGAAAAGATATGCAATCTTTATGACAAGCAAAGTCATGCTTTAAAAATGTATTGGTTGAAATAGCTCACGGATCTTTGTATGAAGTAAGGGACTAGTGTGTCTATGCATTTGAATGATCTTTACTTAGTTTTTAGCCAATTGACTTAGCAAGGAATTGATTTTAATGATAATCTTCGTCCCTTTTCTTGCTTGTGACATTTCCTAAGTCATGGTCACCTTTTGCACTGCAATATGTACTAATATGCCTAAGGATGGTTTGAAACTCTAGGATGTTGAGGGTGCCTTACTCACACAAAAAGAATGTGGATGCAACCTATACTTCTCATGCATTGACTGTTAAGGTTAGACATTGGTAAAAGTAGTAACAACCACCATGGTAGAGGCTCACAAAGATCTCACTCTTATAGGTAGTCTCATGGTAAGTCCCATGGTTGTAAGGCCTCTCTTACATGTCATTAATGTGGGAACTAGAGTCATATTCGATTGTAGTGCCATAAGAAATGGGATGATAAGTACAAAGAGAAAGGCAAGGGCAAAGTGTAGGATAAGTTTGATGATTTTAATATTGTTCCTAATAAGTATGTTGTGAAAATTGAGGAGATAAATGCATTGGATCTTGAGTTTGATGATGATTACATCTTGTCAGCTTTTTCTCTTGATGCTAGTAAGTTGGCTAATGCGTTGTTCACTTTTCCTTAGTGTTGGTTGCTTGATTCAGTGACTTATTTTCATGTTACTTTGCATAGGGATTGGTTTCATTTGTATTATAGTAGGACAAGTTCTATGAGACTAGGAAATGACTTGGCATTGGATATTATTGGCAATAGTGATATTAGACTACAATTTACTTAGGTAGCACTTTTGTTTTGCATGATGTATGCCATATTCCAACTTTGACCAAAAGCCTACTTTGTTAGACAGTTGGATGATGCAAGATATCATGTATCTTTTAGTGATTCTATGTGGAAAATTACACATGAAAATCTTGTCTTTGCTCGAGGTGCCAAGGTTGATAGCCTCTATCCATATCTAGATCCCTTGACCATATTTTGGTTGTGATTAACATACCACATAAAGAAAAATTTTAGGGTATGAGAGAGAAAGAGAGAGAGAGAGAGAGAGCCATTCATTGTAATAATATATAAAGGAAAGATGATTAAATTATACTTAAGTAAATATATGAATTTATAGCTTTTTAGCTTGCACACTCTCCCTTATTTTTGACTTTGGAATACATTCCATACATTGTAGGTAGCCTCTTTTGGATGCCAACTCATCTATCCTTATCCATCTCCATGCCTATCCATTTTCTTAAGCTTAATTCCCATGCATATGTATCAAATATGCTAAGAAAGCCCCCCTTGATGTGTACTTGGTCATTATCAATTTCCACTATCATCAAGGATGTGATTATAAAATAAGATTTTCACCTCCTCCACCCCCCCAAAGTCCCCTATCATATTCATAAGTATGTGGTGTGACCAAAATAGGATGTAAGTAAGGCCATTGGATTGAATAGGAGATTAATCCCCTTGTCTACATCATTGGTGCCAACGGTGGACTTTATAATTGTAGGATTAACATGTGTCAATTGGATGGAGATACAGCATTGGATTCATTGGATACATCATGATTTTGAAGCGGTTTATTTACATAGTTTTCCTGGTTGGAATAGCACTCCCTCTCACAATGACCAAAGCATCGGCAAATTGTACATTGATGTTTACATTCATTTCTACAATTCTTTTCTTTATGATTAGTTAATCTAGAATGATTGCATTTAAGCCTTGAGTTTCTTGTAGTAATGAAGATATTATCACAAGTTCTCTCTCTCTCTCTCTCTCTCTCTCTCTCTCTCTCTCTCTCTCTCTCTCTCTCTCTCTCTCTCTCTCTCTCTCTCTCTCTCATAAGGATGCATGCCATAATGGGGAGGCTGGTAAACTTGCTCCTTATCATTCAAAGACAATGCTAAGTATTAGTTGATTGCCTCTAACACCCTACTTCAGACTGGTGTTTCAAGGTATATGAATAGGACGATTTAGGAGAGAGTCCATAGTATGCTTAGTTAGCTAGGTTTACCACAATACTTTTGGATTGAGATAGTTACTACTATCATTCACTTGATAAATAGATCCCTATGTACTACTATTGGTCATCAAGCTATAGAGGTATGGTTTGGAGCTCATTTACATATATTTGGATGTGAGGATTTTTGCCATGTACCCAAGGACAAACACAATAAGTTGGATTGTAAATTAGTGAAATGCATTTTTCTTGGTTATGGGGATGTAGGTGAGATGGACTATTGCCTATGGATCCATAGGCTTGAAAGGTTATTCGCCATCCATGATGTTGTTTTCGATAAGTAGCATGAGCAAGTAGTTGTGGTACATAGGGTGATCTTTCAACAAGAGCCTCATATTATTATACAACCAACTAGATAGCCTATAGGTTGATTCTCCAATGGCCCATGCCTAAGTTTTAAAAGGCTATACAAGTCCCATAGCCTATTTTGTGATGGTTTACCAGAGATAGATGTCAGCTTGATTTGTTTGTGCTCTCCATTAACTATGTTATGGTGACAAATTCTAGTGAGTCTCTTATGAGGAGGCTATGCATAGAGGAGATAATCACTCTCAGGAGAGGGCCATGAAGTTTGAGTTTGATTCATTACAGGAAAAATATACATGGGATTTGGCTCTTTTACCCAATGGAAAATATGCATTGCCATGCAAGTGGGTGTACAAGTTGAAGAGTGCCCCTAGATGCACCAAGCTAATATATAAGGCTAGATTGGTTGCTTAGGGTTTTAAGCAGGAGCATGGTATTGACTTTGATGAAGTATACTCTCCTATAATAAAGATGACTATCTTACAATTGGTGTTAGCCTTGGTTGCTCAATTGGATCTGGATTTCTATTAGATGGATGTTAAGGTAGCTTTCTTACATGAGGAGTTACATGATGAGATTTATATGTAGAACCTAAGGACTTTTAAGAAAATCGTAGGCACCTAGGAAATGGTGTCATAAGTTTGATGCATTTATGTGGCTGCAATTTTACTCCCATAGTGATATGGTTCCCTATCTCTTCAAAAGAAAGCTCGTGATGGCAGACTTATTATCTTTGTAATTTATGTGGATGATATGTTGATTGTTAGGAGAGATCATGATGAGCTAGATGCTTTGAAAATTTAGCTCAAGAAGAGCTTTGAGATGAAGGGCATGGGATAGGCCTCGCATATTCTTGGGATGCACGTCATACATGATGAGTCTTAGGGGCTCCTTTACTTATCACAGAAGGAGTACATATAGAAGATCCTTGAGCACTTCTATATGCAGGATATTAAGCTTATTGGATGTTCTTTACCTTTCCATATGAAGGTAAGTTAGGCAGATTGTCCTTAGTTAGATGAACAAAAGGCTAAAATGGCCAAGTTTCCCTATGCATCCATAGTGGATAGTTTGATGTATGCCATGATAGCCACTTGCCCTAACATGGCATTTGCAGTGAGAGTTATGGCATGCTATATGGCTACACCTGGTCAGTGATATTAGAACATTATGAAGGGCATCATGAGCTATTTGAAAGGCACTACAGATATGAGGAATTTCTATGGTGGCCAAGATACTACAATCATAGGCTGCAATGACTTTAGCTATACAAGACATGTAGATAGTAGGGAGTCCACGTCTTGGTATATTGTCACTTTTGTTGGAGGTGCTATTTCTTGGATGTCTAGGGTGTAGAAATGCACGGCCTTATCTATTAGTAAGGTACATTATATTGTAGCCACTGAGGTTTGCAAGGAGAGTCTATGGTTAGAGGTTGTTTGGTAATAGACCTTGGTATTACTATTACTCCTACAGTGTATCCAGATTCTATTGAGTGCTACTCAGTTGGCCAAGAATCCCATCTTCCCATGTGAAGACAAAGCACATTGAGGTGCACTATCACATCATTAGGGAGATGGTATAGAGGACAAGCCTGTTGAGCTTATTAAGATCTTGATTTTGATGAGAAACTTGTTGATCACTCACTAAAAGTCTCTTCGTGGAATGTTTTGCCTCCTTTAGCAAGATGATGGGCATAGGATGAGATGATGTTAATTCCTCATCCTATTGTACTTTATGTGCATTTGTACTTTGTCACTTTTTTCTTGTTCTCTTCTCATGAGAAGCACATTTGCCTTTAATTGGGAGGTTATTGGGGATAAAGGCACTTGCGTGCTTATGCTACCTTATCTTCACTTCACACATCGTGACCATATACTTATACACTATAGGTGGTGGAAACCCATCACTGTCACTTTATTCTTTATTTTTTCAATGACTATTGAATAAGGAAACACTGGTCACATATTGTGACTATTGGAGTTCCCACATATGGTGTCTCTCTCCCTTGCTCCCATGCTCCATCCACCATAGCTCTTTCTTTGTTCTTGCTTTTGCTTGTGTGCTTCCACTTGGACTCTACCTTTTTAGCCATTGCATTTGCCACCAAGGACATTTCTCTTTGTTAGCCATTCCCTTATTATGATTGTTCATAGTTGGTTTGATTGAATCCCCCTCCCTAGTTCTCCTAAAGGCATTCTCAAGCCTTATCTCTGAGAGGCTCTATTCCCAGTCCTCCCCATCCCCCTGCACTTTTTTGTTGTGACTAGATCCCATGGGATGGAGTGCCAGTGGTGCAGTTCCCCATAAGTCCATAGGAAATTCTTAAATGTCTTTTCCATCTTGTTTTAGAACCTCATACTAAAGTAAAAGGTTGTTGCTATAAAAACTATTAATGCCACTAACATGGAGTTCTATATCAAAATTCTATTATCCCCAGCTTTGTCTTTTCCTCCACCTAGGTATATATTTTGGTATTGGCTTTGCAAAAGAATTAGTCACACTATTGTTGCTAAGTAAGGACCAAAGTCCCAGAGGGCAGTCTAGGTATCTAAAGACCTCCCCCTCCTTGATTATTTTGAAGCGATAGTTAGCCAACTAGTTGGGGGCATCATCTCACTCTAGATAGAGTATCTCTTTTTTGTGTGGGCTCAACATAGACCCTAATACCTTTGAAAAGAGTTGTAGGCATCAAGCAGTTTGTCTAATTATTCCTTCCTTACCTCTTGCATGTTGGAGTTGTCATCTACAACAAACTGTGTGATGAATTACACCCCCTTAGGTAGCTTGAGGGGCCTAAGAGTACCTTCTTGGATTAGCCATTCAATGTGGTGTATTAGTGGGTTTGTTGCTATAGTGAAAAGGGCTGGGGCCAAGGGGCATCCCTAGCTTATTGACCTTTGTAGTGAGATGCCCTATGTGAGTGAACCATTAATGCATACCTAGGCTGTTGTGTTGAAGAATAAGGTCTTGACCATTTCCACACATTGATGCTTGAAGCCAAGGGCTTCTAGAGGCGATAGGATGAAGTGCCAACTAACACGGTTTTATGCCTTAATCAAAATTTGTGTTCACTAGCATTGCCTTCTAGTGCTAGCAATTGCTCAGTCCATTGACATTACTAGGTTTAGAATGGCATCCTAGATCTTTCTCTAATAGATGAAGTTGTATTGCCTCAAATGAATCATTCTTGATAGTAAAACTTGAACTTGAGCACTATTGTCTTAGTTATTAGCTTGTATGATACATTGAGCATGATAAGTGGTATCCATTGATTCATCTTTAGGCAATCTGCCAACCTTGGGATTAATTTGATCAATTCAACATTTACTTTGGCCATGATACTATCCTTCTTAATGCATGCATTAAAAAAGCTACAAAATTTCTACCACATGTACACCAAAGGGCCTTATAGAATTTGGATAGCATGTCATCCAGACTTGGGGACCTCCCTCCTTTATTGGATTTAGGGCATATTCCACCTTGTCCTCTGAGAATGGCTTGGTGAAAAGCATCCGCTCTACTTTTGAGATGATCACTTGGTAGCCTTCAAAGAAGATGGCAAGCTTGAGGTCATAGTCAGCAGTTGTCATTAGTGCCTAGCCTACTATTGATGAAACGTGACCATGAAAGGCTTTCTTTATTTCCTTTGAGTCAAATAGTAAGGTCCCATTAGCAACCTCAATTTTTCCTATGAACTCTCTTCTAGCTTTCTTTTTAAGTTCCGTGAAGTAGAATTCAATTGGTGCATTGCCTTTCACCTCCCATTGAGCCCTCAACTACACTTTTGTAGCCCTATGGCCTCTTGAGCTTTAAGGAAAACCTTGGTTTCCTACAAAACAAGAATATGGATAAGATCGTGAGGAGAAATAATACTAGCATCAAGAAGGACTGTCGTAGCTTGAGTAGCGATATCCATAGCACATCTCTTTTTACTCATATCAATTCACCCATGCTTCTTATAGGCCTTTACGCCTGTAGTCTTGCACTTGATCCACATTTCAATTGGGCCATGGCATCCTTCATTTGTAGTTTGTCACACATGCTTGATCCCTGCTAGATACCGAGTATCATTTAGGTATGTCGAGATAAAAGAAGGGGGGCCATCCATGGATCCTTTGCTACCTTGGATTCTAAATATCACCTAGATAGGACAATGATCTGATGAGACCACCTCTGAGACCACTAAAATGTGTAGATCAAAGGACAATCACATGTTCCATCATTCACATACACACAATCGAGTATAGTTGCTCTCTAAAGGCTTTTCTTTTGATGATTATGTCATGTATACATAGGCCAACATGTGCTAAAGGTCATCAAGGCCACATCAATAAGCTATTGTGTGCCAAATAGGCTTTCCCATGCACACTTCTCTTCTTGTAGCATTTGTCCCATCCCATGTGATTGATCTCTACTATGTACCATCATGTTCCAATCCCCATGAGTATGGAGGGGTCAGATCGGAGCTTTTCCTTTATTAGTATCCACTACTCAACCTTGATCACATATTAGGTGCATAGATGCATCTAAGCCTTTCTCCCCTTGATCATTATCTCAGCTTTGACCAACAAGCCCTTGTGATCTACCCATGTCAACCTTGAGAGAAGTGCTCCTTTCACTAGTAGCATAGTCCCTCCTTTGCCTCTTGAATAGCCTTGGGCTAAGGCCACCTAGTTAGGTATGTGGATGGACAATGCATCCCCTACATCTATATTGATTTCTTGAAGCGATACAATTTTTGGTCTCCTCTTCCTAGCGATGCCTCTTAGAGTTATCTTCCTCCTTTCAAAGCATAGAACCTTGGCATTCCATGTGATAGCAATAACCTTGTTATTTTACATCATCTTGGAAGCTTGGAACATTATAGAACTTACCTTTCCCTTCGATTACAACATAGTAATTGCAATCCACAAGAGGGTAGTGTGGTTTCTTCTTATAGGAGACCTTGCCTTGTTTATTTTTCTTGACCACAAAAGTATTTTCCTTAGGGTTGATATTCTTCTTTTCTTTGTCCTTTGTCTCTTTGACCAAAGGGTTTGGGGTATTGGCCACCTTTGCTTGTTGTCTAGTAGAGGGAGCTTGCACCTCCTTCCTCTTTGGGTTTTCCTTTTCACATGAAGCATTCATGGTGGGGACTTTGGATTGCTTTTGTTGCATTTATATCCACTGGCTGAGATAGGAAGGGGTGTCCAATCCTTCTCACACCATGTCAACCTTGCTCTTGCATGCAACAACGGCAAAGTCCATATCCATAGTAGTCTCATTGCTTAGAGCTTGTTTCTTACCATGATATGTGTGATAGACCTCCTCCTCCCCTTCCCGTTTGCTAGCTCATAGATCCCACATGTATTTAGGACTTAGGATCCGCCACATGCCAGGCAGCTTGAAGGCCTTTATATTGCATCTTAGGTGGCCTTAAGGGGCTTAATTAGGCAATGGCCATCTATCCTCTCTCTCTCTCTCTCTTTGTGTTTGTCTTTAAGGTGAAGACATACTTCTTCTTGTTCCTCATGTTTTATTTATTTTTTAAAAAGGGGACTATTACTTTAGCTCTAAATGCTACAGTTTCAACCTCTAAGGTTGAAGCCACAACCTTGCTTCAAGTTTCCCTTCAAGTCAACAAGTAATTGCTCATATGCAAGAAGACTCAAGCTCCTATCTACATGTGTAGTGATATTTTTTTTCCTTCAAGCATATTGAGTTCAAATGTCACAATTTATTACTTTGCTACTATTATAACAAATTTCCAAATTGTTTAGATGGCTTTATTACAATGTTCTTATTCAACTGCATAGTGGTGACACTTGATGATAATGATGATTATTCTTCTCCACTCCCTAGAATTACCCTTTAGAAATAAGTAGAACTTGAAAGGTAGAGCTTGACTGAAAGCACACAAGTGGAAGCGAGAGAAAAGCAAGAGCTATGGTAGATGGAGCAAGAGAGCAAGAGAGAGAGACACCATAAGTGGGAACTCCAATAGTCACAATGAGTGACTGGCCTTTCCTTATTCAAATGTCACTAAAAGAGTAAAGAATGAAGTGACAGTGATGGGCACCTACCACTTGTGGTGTACAAGTGTGTAGATACTATCAATGCAATGAATACATGAATGGTTAGGTATAGGTGCTTTTACCCCCAACAACCTTCCACTTAAAGGCGAATGTGTTTCTAGTAAGAAGAGAACAAGAAAAAAGTGACAAACTATAAATGTACATAAAGTATAACAAGATGAGGTAGACGTCATCTCATCCTACACTCATCATCTTCCTAAGGGAAAAATATTCCATTGAGAGACTTTTAGTGAGCAAATCCATAGGATTCTCATCAATTGAGATCTTGACAAGATCAATCGGCTTGTTCTCAATGACCTCTTAGAAAAAGTGGTAACACACCTCAATATGCTTTGTCTTCACATGGAAGATTAGATTCTTGGTCAATTGAATATCACTCATAGAATTTGAATGCAATATATAGGGACCATATTAGTAATACCAAGGTCCACCAAATAGCCTACTAGCTAGAGAGCCTTCTTGACCTTGATGATGGGTGACATGAAATGAAGCCCTTGAATCAAGCATCCAATATTAAGCATAGGTAGATGAGGCATCAGCCAACTACAAAGCATCAAGAGAAGAATCTGCAAGTATGTAGTCAATATTAGAATTAGTTTACATTCATTAATCTCTTCAATCTTGACACTAGACTTGCTAGGGACAATGTTGTGATCATCATTATTTTTCTATATTTTATCATTTTTCTTTTCTTTGCACTTGTCATCATGCATTTTGTGGCGTTGTGACTGAATATGATCCTGCTTCCCAGAATAGTAACAAATCATGCGGACTTATGGCTACATGACTTAGTGTGAGATTGTCCATATGCCTGAGAATAAGACTTTCGACAGTCTCTCACACAATAATCATTACCACTCCTACCATTATTACCTTTGATTGTCAAAGCATGAGAGATGGAAAAGCATCAAAATTCTTTCTATTAACCTCTTCATTCAAGAGTGCACCCTCTATGTCCTACAATTTCAGCCCATCAGTAGGCATGACTGAAAGCCTAGCCATGATTTTCTATGTGCTACCTAAGACCAAGTCTGCAGGTAAGGAATCATTACTAGGATGCACACATAGTAATATGAAATGTATCCCATGACTCAAACAATGTAACTAGCAAGAACAAGGGAGGAAGATTGCCCTTAAATTCAAGTCCATATGAAGACAAGTGTGGCTAAAAATATAATGAAACTCGTTTAGGTGGGTGAATATGGAGGTCTCATTCTTCATACGAAGGCCCATGAGTTTCTTTAGCCCCAATACATTTGAGAGACAAGGCTCTACTTATCATAGATATTATGAATCTTATTCCATAATTGCTAGGTAGTCTACCCGTCAAAGACAACATTATAGCATACTTTCTTAAAGATTGACAAAATGATTGTGGATTTACATAACTCATCTAGTTCAGCCCAATCATGTACACCAAAGAGTTCGAGCTTTACATCCTCATGTCTCAATGGCTTAATTTGTAATTTTTGCACTAAAATGTGCTAGATTTGTGCCTTCTAATAACTGTAATTTGTACCATTCAACTTCTCAATGTTAAAGATAGCACTGTTATTTGATCCACTAGTTGTAATTCAAGTGATAAAAGCACAATCCAAGATAAACATGTTGTTATAAATGATAGCAAAATAGCCTCAAACTCATAGCCAAATCAAGGAATGAGCAAGAGAAACTACCAAAAGGACAATTTTTCCACTAACTATAATCAAGTATGTAATATTTTTACACAATTAAAAGTTAGTTGGTTAGTTTAAAAGTTAGTTAGTCAATTAATAAGTTAGTAAGATCACTAACTAAAGACTAACTAAAGTGAAAACTAACTAATGTTAATAATTAATAATTTTTATTTAATAAAAATATATTTTAAGAAAACAGAGAGTTGTAATCTATATTTTTCTCAGATTAACAGGGACCATAGCCACCCTTCACAAAAGTTACAATGTGAACGAGAGTGATGAGCCATATTAATCACTAATGCTAATGTGTATAGTATGGATGGTCTCAAAATATTAGATTTTTGGGCAAAAAACTAGCATATTTTAGATATTTTGGATATTACTTATTGTAAATGTCCTAAAAAGATATTAAATTTTCTAGAACTGGATGTCATGTAAAAATAAAAGTGATTTTAGCTAGTTTAGGAGATTGAATACAAAAAAGAAGGATTGGCGAAATCGCACGCATTGCGATCGCAGTTTACAGGCAGTAAACAGCACTTCGAATGGGAAGGAAGGAGTGATCTGAAAGATTTCTATACAAGTGCATTGGGGTTTTACCCCCCTTTCAGAGCCAATGTAACCATCAGATTTATGATTTGAGCATCATATCACTGATTTTTCCAAGATCCCCTCCACAAAGAGCTCTTTCTCTCAGCCACAACCCTTCTTCTCTTGTTTAGCTATAAATATGAGGCATGGGAGGCACAAGAAAGCACAAGGAGACTCCGAGAGGCTGTGAGAGAGAGGTAGAAGGATACCCCTCCAAGAGATTGTGAGAGGAAGTGAGAGAGAGAGAGAGGAGTTACCCCGAGAGACTGCGAGGGAGAGAGTTAGCTCAATTTCCTCTATCTAGGTCTTCGACTAAGCCATATTCTCTTGCGCTCTCCGATCTCAAATTCATTCCTCCTTCTTTATCTCTCGAATCTACTTGCGGATGATGGCCCCCAAACAAAGAATGTTGCGTGTGGATGGCAATCCCACAACCAGCAACAAAGCTTCGGGTGAGGGTATCACCGCTAAAACAACTACGGTACCGGATATAAACAATACATTTCTAAGTTGTTAAGCTGCTTGGTTTAGTTTCACATGAGACACACCAAGCCGGTACTATGCCACACGAGAATGGATTACTGAAAAGGATAAATTCATCATAAATATTCAAAAGATGGAGTTTGTGAAGTGCATGTATCAAGGGAAGTTAATTGCACCTAGTTGCATATGGCTTATTCGTTGATAGAGCATTTACAAGGAAGAATCAGTAATGGATATTATGAATGGCATAATTGTAAAAAGAATGACATTAAGAATTGTGCATATAAGTGTTAAGTAAATTTTGCATAGAATCGCTCTTTGATGCCAAGGGAGAGAGCAAATATGCAATGGAATTGTTATCGCATCTATTCTTGTATTGTTTGGGAAAAATACAATTGGTTTTGTTGGTTGATCAAATAACACCCTAAATGCTATTACATTCAACTAATTGTTGGATTATGGTTTGGATGATTATTCCAAATGCTTGTGATTGATGGTAAATTCATGGCGAGGGTCTGTGATGATAAATTTCCATGAGGATAAAGGAATGTTTTCTTGGAAGATGATATTAGGGATGATTGCCTTGATTGTGCTTGATTCTTAAATGAATTAATTAAGGAAAGGATATTTTGCACATGTGGATCATCTCCAAGATCACACCGGAGATTAACCCGAGAAGGGTACTACTTGATTCACGGACTAAAGGTTGAGTGGTGAAAAGGCCAACCATGAAAATAGTGTTTCACTCCTAGGTAGCTTGTGGGTCAGGTGGAGCTTCGGACACCCCTTGCTAAGTCTGGAACGGAGTTGAAGACTGTTGTGGCCCCAACATTTGTGGCGTTGGAAGATCATATTCTAGATAAATGATGGAAATTATGGTGCCATGTGATTTGGACCAATTACTTCTGTAGGGCATAAGGGATACATAATTTCTCTTGTATGAGTACTTCTGTAGGGCATAAGGGATACATAATTTCTCTTGTATGAGCAGGAGACAAATATTAACTTCAAGATAAGTTAAGGAACTTGTTTGTCAAAAGGACTGCTTGCTTTGTATTCGTGTCTGTGCCATATATTACACAAACGAACCATGTTCCCTAAAAGGCTTAATTAAGGAAGCTGATTTTAAATGTCACACATAAATGTGATAGGACCTAATTAAAAAACTAAATAACGTCTACTGAGGGAAGCAGGTGGGCGGAACCCCCGACGGGTCCGTCCTACGACAGGGTATTCCTAGATAATTGGGAGTCTTCTCACAAGGTTTTACCAACATCTGACCTTTAGAAATTGCTAGGTTAGAATCTCAATCCCTACCATTTTAGGGGAATGGAATGGGACTATGCCCTATGGGTAGAGAGGTTGAGTGGCACATCCCTCTCGTTTCCCATTCTCTTTGAACCAAGTGCAACATGGATCTACTTCGGCTTGTGTATCTCTACGTAAAGTAGGATGTCCAAGACTCAATGCTAGAATGCTGACACGGTACCTTGACCACTAGGAACCTAGATTTCAGGTCAATCCTAGTGGGTTCGACCATGAACGTTCTGTTGTAAGGCGGACTTGAGAAACCCTAGGCAACAAACCCTGTGGCATTCCATGGGAGTGTCGGGCAGCGTTGCTTAGACGTGTCTCTCGATGGACTACTAAAAGCGTGCCTGAATAGCCAATAGGTAGGCACGTTGTAAAGTAATTTTCAAACCCAAGTGATTTCCCTTAGATAGAATATATAAAACTAAAATAATAGGCTGTTATAATAAACTACAACAATATGCCAATAGAGCCAATTGTGAACAACCAAAAAAGAAACACCAAGAACATCTGATAGTACTAAAAGCTGTCACAACTATAGTGCATCACATCATACACATAGGAGATCTCAGGGTAAAGAGAAGAGAATTGCCAAATGCATAATCCATTGAGAAAAGCTTAATACATAACCCAAAAACATATAAATATCATTGACAAGACACTCACAAACATAGATACTAGGTCCAAAGTAAGTGATCAAATTAGCCCACTGTAGGGTAACTGCATCAAATACGTATCAAGAGAGCATATACACGAAGTAAGTGTCCCATGGTCTCTGCGAAAGTAAACTCAAGCTCAATTACATAAATCCAAAGCTCTAAGGAATATCCAAAGTAGTGTAGATAACTCTCACTAGAACAAAATCAAATGCCAAATGAGAAATGCAAGCTCAAAACATCAAGTATATGACATTTGAGTATCTAATGCCAAATGAGAAATGCAAGCTCAAAACATCAAGTATATGACATTTGAGTATCTAAGGTACATGAAGCATATGTTGGGAGCATAATACCCATAAGATTCTTCAAGCCATAACTGTGCAAGCCACTAAAGTAACCACAACCAAGATCAATGTAATGGAGCCCAAATCTTAGCTCAAAAGCATGACATTGTATATTGGCAAGTATACATCACAATCGAAATAAAAATACATCCACTGAGTATCCTATAAAGCATCAATGAGCATTATGCATAAGCTTTTCACTAATAAATGATTGCTGATTATTATTTATAGCAACAAATTGATAGTAAAATATGAGTTATTTCAAGCTCAAATCAGTCCCAAAAGCATTAGCATACTATTTGGGCACCAAATAACATCCATGAAGCATCAAACATGTATTATGGAATTTATTTTTGCTGTCTAAACTAGAACTATTATGTTCTATGTGAAATGGAGAATAGAAAATTGTGCAGAATCAACTCTTTGAATGCCCAAATCTGTATCTTGCATTGCGCTCTTTGTTTCTAGCTATAGAATGCCTAAATTTGATATCGTATGCAAAATTTATGGCCAAAATATGACAATGCTATCAAGCTACCATAGTTGTCCACGACTTTCTTCTATAGCATACTGTGTATCCACTCAAAATGGATAAGATGGCTAGCACTCAATATAAGGCTCAGTTAAGCCTCCAGAAGCTCCTCAAGTGGGGAGCAAGCTAGGATAAGCTAGAAGAAGGGAGGACTCAATGTTTATCTCAAGGAAGAAATAATGGCTACCATGAAACCTTGAGTTGAAGGTCAAACTCAAAGCTGAAGCAAAGGATACATAAGCTCCTCAAATGGTTGGCTTTGATACCAGTTAAAGGTAGAGCCTGAGTGGAAGCACACAAATGGAAGCAAGAGCTATGGTGGATGGAGCAAGAGAGCAAGAGAGCAAGAGAGCAAGAGAGAGACCCCGTATGTGGAAACTCTAACAATCACAATGTGTGACTAACCTTTCTTTATTCAAATGCCACTAAAAGAATCAAGAATGAAGTGACAGTGATGGGTGCCCACCACCTATGGTGTATAGGTGCATAGGTACTATTAGTGTAATGAATACACGGGCAGTTAGGCATAGATGCCTTTATCCTCATCATAACTACAACATAATTTAGCAGATGTCATAATAGTCCTTTAGGATTGCAAAAAACAACAACAACCCCAAGCCTCTCAAAATGAAGATGACCACATCACATGTATCCAACCTAGTGTCTTCAATGTGTAGCAAGCACAAATAGAGAAAAGAACCAAGTCGTAAATAATTGCAATTCACAAAATTTGATGGAAGAAAAGATGGGTTTTTTTCATGGCTTAGTCAATTTGATGACTCTTTTTCTAAAGAATCCTTTATCGAAAATGATAAAATGAAATGTACAACTAATCACATAATGGACAAAGATTTCTTATGATGGAATGTCCTTTGATATTGCAGCAATCACCTTCTATTTGGGATGATTTCTAGTGGAAGGTAAAATAATAATTTCTTCCACCATAGTTCTAATTACAAGCTAGGCATAACTAGATGAACTTCATGAGGCAAGATATAGATACCGTAGCCACATACATAAAAGATTTTGGTAGCACCTACTTCTCTTATGCATCTAGAAGAAGTTCTTGAGGACACACTGAAAAACTTAACACTCTTTAGCCTTCTTTTCTTTCAAAGCTATTTCTTATACCCATGATGTGGAGAGAGAATTCTAGACCATAGTTCAACTTGTTTGCAATAACTAATGAAAGAATCATCAATTTGTACATAATAATCAAAACTTCAAAACATCTTTCAATTCTTATCGTAATAGTATATCCACAACTTTGTGCTATCACTTGTAGTAGGCCGATATATAATGTGAGCCCATGCTTCAGCCTCCAATTACTAATCACTTGTGATCAAAGCCAGTGGATTAAAAATAGGTGCAATGCTGATAAAAAATGATTGCTCTACTGCCTATGAGAGCTAACAATTGAAACCCTTAGAACAAAACTATAATACATATGACAAAGAGTTGTAGTTATTGTAGACACCTTAGAAATATGAAAATATTGCCTCGTCCGGTTTGAAATCCTTATCAAGACTAACCAACAAGCCATTAGATGCTTAATTTTCTAGTTCTCAATTTTTTATAGGCATATGAAACGGGCCAGATTTATTCAAAACTTTCATCCAATGACTAGTATTAGCCCATGCATGCTAATGTTCAAATCATATTTCTACTATTGAAATTAAGTTTTTTAATTTGATGATTTCTATGTATGCTTCTAACATTGATTTTGGAAACATATGGAAAATTTTTCAAAATAAAATATTAATTTTTAAATATTAGTCTTATGTTAATATAGCTTTATATTATGAATAAAAATTGTGTACAATTGCACCTATAGAGCCACAACTATGAATGAGATGCATGCACCCCCACTCATAGGTCATGAATGAAATGCATGCACCCCTACACATAGGTCATGAAGGAATTCCATCCATATTAGCCACATCTAAATAATACCTTTAAAGGCACGATTTAAAGGATGATGTTGCTAAGTATGTGTCATTATTTGTTAATGCATTGAATGCCATCATGAATGATCTAATTGCTTATACAAAACACATGTAAAGAACTGGAAAGATTGTGGGACTTGGTTGATGAGTTATACCTATGCTCTTAGAATGCTACTTTGGATGCAGTTGTTGCCTACTGGGCTGATTTGGTTCATGCTTTGAGCCAGCACATATCTCTGTCATGTTGTTGTCAATTATATATTCATCCAGCATGGCTATGTATTGAGCCTCTTTAAACGCTCAGCTAGTTGTGTATTTGGCAATTCTCTTTTATTATCTTTGAGACCTACTATATACATGCTACTATATACATGGCAATTATGCCTATTGGATGTATCCCACTCTCACACATTGAGTTTGAGAGTTCTCGATAGTACTGGTTGCATGGTGTGTGATTGCTAATTGTTTGTATATATTTCACTTCTTGTAGGATATACTTGGTAATTGCAAAATGGATTCTATCGGTTGATTGCTCACACTCGGCTTTGTATTTGCTATTGTCATTAAGGGCAAATGCTTTAACTTGACTCTCGCTCTTTGGCAATTAGTGGGGATAGCCCTACTCTTTGTAGTTTCTCCTTTGTCAAACATTGTATGGGCTATGATTTTGGACCATTTTTCTATCGTTTATAGTAGCTTGTTTGTCTTAGACTATGATTTTATTCATTACTTTATGGCTTGTGGGTCGAATGATGATGCTATCTTCAACATTGACAAGTTGGATGTCACAAATTATAGCTATTGGAAGACAAAAAGCTGGCAAGTTCTAGTGTAGAAATTACATATTAAGCCATTGAGACATAAAGGTGTAAAGCCTAAATGCTTTGATGCAAAGGATTGGGCAAAATTAGATAAGTTATGTAAATCCAAAATCATTTTTTCACTCTCTAAGCAAGTCTTCTATAATGTTGTCTCTGAAGGGCAGATTGCTTGGTAGTTATGGGAAATGATCTGTGATAGTAATGACAACCAACTTGTGGGAATTGTGCCTAAAAGAGAGGAAAATCGACAATGGTTCCCAAGCGAAGAATGTCACATACGGATAGCAATCCCGCAACAAGCAATGAAGCCTTGGGCGAGGGTATCACTACCAATACAACTACGATACTAGATGTAAATAACACATTTCTAAGTTGTAGTTGCTTGCTTTGATTTCACATGGGACACATCAGGGCCGTACTATGCTGTACGAGATTAGGACATTGAAAATGATAAATTTCATCTCAAATATTCAAAGATGGAGTTTGTGAAGTGCATGTATTCAGAGAAGTAAATTGCATCTAGTTGTCAAGATTGTGGGAGAGAAGGAAGGAGTCTCACTTGTAGCTTTCTCACTTGCACAATGGGGGAATATACACACAGGTGGAGGTTGAAAACAGTTTTCCTCTTCTTAGTTGTGTAAGCCAAAAAGAACACTAGTACAGAGAAATAGAAGAACTCTATATATGAGTCTCAAACCAAACTCAACTAACTAAGGTGGCATACTAACTGAGCCACGAACTAGAGTAAATAAGCATAGCTGTCATCTAGCTATTATTCATGGGCGGTGTACCAACCTCACCTGCAGCTAACAAGTCGGTGATATAAATGCACAACGGTCACCCTGGCTTATCACGAGTGGAGCTCGATATCTCAACACTCCCCCTTGAGCTCAATCCCAATTCCTGCACACCAAGCAGGTCTCTGAACTTGCGCAGCTTCTGTGTGCCCAATGCCTTCGTGAATATGTCAGCTATCTGATCCTCTATGCTGACATAAACTAGATCAATAAGACCTAGTAAAACCCTCTCCCGCACATAGTGATAATGCACCTCAATGTGCTTTGTTCTAGCATGATAGATTGGGTTATTTGCCAAGTGTATACTGCTCATGTTGTCACAATAAATGACAACTGGCCCATCTGTAGGCTGATGCATATCATAAAGTAGCTTATGCAACCAAGCTACCTCACATGCAGCCATTGCTACACCCCTGTACTCAGCCTCTGTGCTCGACAAGGCAACTGTAGGCTATTTCTTGCTGCTCCAAGTGACTGCAGCACTCCCAAAAGAGAACACATATCCACTGGTAGATCGTCTATCAGAAATACTACCAGCCCAATCAACATCAGTGTATCCATGCAACTGTATCTGAACCCCTGTCTCATAAAGTAGTCCATACTACAATGTGGGCTTCACATACCTGAGTATGCATCTAGCCGCATCCAAATGCGGTTTCCTTGGAGCCTGCATAAACTTACTTACCAATCCAACAGCATAGCTCAAATCTGGCCTGGTAATAGTCATATAAATCAAACTTCCTGCTATGCCTCTGTACATAGTAGGGTCTTCGAGAAGCTCACCTGCATCTACGCTCAGCTTCACGTTCTGCTCCAAAGGAACTGAAATAGGCTTACAGCCTGTCATCCCATACTTGGATAGCATGTCCAATCCATACTGCCTCTGCAAGAGCCGTATCCCACTTGGTGATCTAATCACCTCAATGCCCAAGAAATAACGTAGCTCTCCCAAATCCTTCATCTCAAACTTCTGCTTCAATAGCATTTTCACATGAAGGATATCTTCATCACTGTCACCTGTCATAATCAAATCATCAACATAAATGACAAGTAGCATAATACCTTTCTCTCTTTTTCTCACATAAAGTGAGAAATCTGCCTTGGAAATCTGAAAGCCAATAGTGACAAGATACTGTCCTATCTTGTCAGACCATGCTCTAGGTGCTTGCTTCAAGCCATACAAGGCTTTCTTCAACCTGCAAACAAACTCAGGATGAACAGCATGCACATAACCTGGTGGCTGCTCCATATAGACCTCTTCTTGCAAATCACCATGCAAGAAGGCATTCTTTACATCCATCTGATGTAAAGACCATCCCTTTGATGCAGCCATAGCAATGATTGCTCTTACGATTGCCATCCTTGCAACTGGACTGAATGTTTCTTCATAATCAATGGCATATGTTTGTGCATACCCCTTGACTACTAATCTTGCCTTGTATCTGTTCACAGAACCATCTGCATTGTGCTTCACCTTATAAACCCACTTACAACCAATTGCATTCTTATCTTTAGGCAAAGGTACCAATTCCCATGTAGCATTTGCTTCCAAGGCATCCATTTCTTCATCTATGGCTTTCTCCCATTTTTCTTTTCCCATGACTTGCTCAAAAGAA
Source organism: Lygodium microphyllum (assembly GCF_053477565.2). Lineage (NCBI taxonomy): Eukaryota > Viridiplantae > Streptophyta > Polypodiopsida > Schizaeales > Lygodiaceae > Lygodium > Lygodium microphyllum. Next base: position 20,899,739 of record NC_141162.1, read on the forward strand.
GTGGGTTCTGGTTCCTGTATCACTTTGACTATATAGGCATAGTGAATGGCTGTAAATCCATCATATTTCAGTCTATCCACAGGATACCTAGCTCTAGTAGACCTACGCAAAGTAGGCTCACTTCCAAGTGCTCTCAAAACATCCCTGGTCTTCCTTACTCCAGGTGTAACAAGAAGGAATACCCAACTCATCATCAATGCTCTGTTCTGAGCCACTAGATTCACCATCCACATAAGAGTGACCTGCATTCACATCAAACATGGGATGATCTACTTTCTCTTTTCCTTTTCATGATACCTGCATACCACTATCTGCATTGCTTTGAGGAGATTCTCCTGATCTCAATCTGCCTGTCCATGGCAAAGAATGTGAACCACTGCTAGAGGACACTCCAGGTCCACTAATATCTTGTGATGCTGTTGTTAATTCTGTGCAGCATTACCATTTTGTGCATCTACATTATCAATCACATTTACTGGTTTATACCAACTACTCATCTCATCAAAAACAACATCTCTGCTCACTGTAAACTTACGAGGAGAAGGATTCTAGCATCTATACCCTTTCTGCTGCTGCAGAGAGTAACCAATAAAGATGCACTTCTCAGCTTTCGGATCCAACTTGGATCTCAACTCATCTGGCACATGAACATAGCCAATGCAACCAAAAATTTTCAAATGAGAAATATCTGGTTTCCTACCAGTATACCTCTCCTCTAGAGTCATGCCATGTATTGCTGCAATGGGAGTCCTGTTCATTATGTAGACTGCTGTAGCAACTGCCTCAGTCCAATAAAAATCTGGCAGGTCTTTTTCATTGAGCATGGCACGAGATACCTCTCCAATATGCCTGTTTTTTCTTTCTGCAATTCCATTTTGTTGTGGGGTATGACTACATGAATATTGCTGCTTTATGCCATACTCCTGCAAGAACCTTGCAAACTCATTTGAGAGGTACTCTCCCCCTCCATCTGACCTTAGGCATTTTATTTGCAGGCTTGTTTCTTTTTCAACCATAGCTTTAAGAGTTTTGAAATACCCAAAAACTTCACTTTTCTTTTTCATAAAATACACCCAAACTTTTCTGCTATAGTCATCAATAAAAGTGACAAAATAATGACAGCCTCCAATAGATGCAGCTTTAGTAGTCCACACATCAGAGTGGATTAATTCCAATGGCTTCTTACTCTCTTGAACATGTCTAGGAAATGGTTTCCTTGCCTGTTTTCCAAATTGTCAGGCTTCACATACCTTATGCATTTTTGCAACCTTGAATTTAGGCAATTCTACAACAATATTTTGGGCTTGCATTGATTTAAGTCACTGTACATTAACATGACCAATGCATTTATGCCAGATATCAATATTTGCAACTACACCGGTCCCATGTGCAAACATTGATGTACTCAATTCAGGCATGTCTGCATCCAACGTAAACATTCTGTCCTTCTTCTTTCCTTTTGTTATCAAGCGACCTTCATTTTTCATATCCTCAACAAAGCATCCATGAGGATTAAATCTGACGTGCAAGCCCTGCTCAACCATTTGACCAACAGAAACCAGGTTCTTTGTGATATTCGGGACATGAAATACATCCGACAGGTATTTCTTTTTCCCATCCTGCATAAACAAAGGAATTTTTTCAATTTGCACAATAGGATGTGCAGTATCATCACCAGTCTGCACAATAGAATGTGCAGTATCATCACCAGTATCATCACCAATCTGCACAATAGGATGTGTAGTATCATCACCAGTCTCCACAAATCCTAGTTTTTCCGTTTTCCTTGCATCCTGCATCCATTCAGCATGACATGTCATGTGGTTTGATGTACCTGAGTCAACATACCACACATCGTTGCTTTCCTCTGCACTTGCCACAGAATTGGTCATGTGCTACACCATAAACAAATGCTCATTTCTGTCATCACCCTATCTACTAGAAGATGCATAATTCCCTTGTTGTAATTTTCCATTCATGATGTCATTCTGCTTTTTATAGCAGTCTTTAGCCATATGACCCATTTTACCACAGTAGTAGCATTCAACATTGTTGTTTGCATTTTGGCCTCTTTGCCATCCACCACAGCCTCTTTGGCTCCCCCTGCCTCTAGAGTTACCATGTCCTCCTCCATAGGACTGGTTTTCTTGAGTTTGCTGCATATTCTGATTTCTACCACAGCCTCCTCTACCTCTGTCTCTACCTCTTCCAGCATTTGAGTAGAAGACAGCTTCTTTTGAAGTTCCTCTTGAAGATACCCTTAGGAATTGTTAGGTTAGAACCCCTATCCATGCCATTTTAGGGGAATGGAATGGGACTATGCCCTACGAGTAGAGAGGTTGAGCAGTGCATCCCTCTCATTTCCCATTCTCTTTGAACCAAGTACATCATGGATTTGTTTCAGCTTGGGTATCTCTGCGTAAAGTAGGATGTCCAGGACCCGACACTAAAATGCTGTTAGGAGACCTTAACCACTAGGGCCCTAAGTTTCAGGTCGATCCTAGTGGGTTCGGCCGCGAAAGTTCTATTGCAAGGCGGACTCGAGAAACCCTGGGCAACAAACCTCATAACATTCCATGGGAGTGCCATGAGGCATTGCTTAGATTCATCTCTCGATGGTCGTGCTAAAAATCAAGTCTTGTGAGAATTGTGCCTAAAAGAGAGGAAGATCAACAATGGTGCCCAAGCGGAGAATGTCACGTACGAATAGCAATCCCACAACAAGCAACAAAGCCTTGGGTGAGAGTATCATCACCAATACAACTACGATAGCATATGTAAATAATACATTTCTAAGTTGTAGTTGCTTGCTTTGATTTCGCATGGGACACATCAGGGCCATACTATGTTGCACGAGATTAGGTCATTGAAAAGGATAAATTTCATCTCAAATATTTGAAGATGGAGTTTGTGAAGTGCATGTATCAAGAGAAGTAAATTGCATCTAGTTGCTATGTGATAAAATCCATGGACAACATAAGCTACATATAAGATTCCAAGGTATTGGCGACTTTCCTTTTCTCATAAATTAATAGATATGTTTTCACCTCACTAAAAGTATGATGTAGCTTGCATGCCTGATGGATTGCATGGCAAGCAACCTAGTCTAAAGAGAATCATTTTAGAAACCCTAGGTGACAAACCTTGTAACATTCCATGGGAGTGCCGGGCAACGTCGGTTAGATTCATCTCTCGATGGACTGCTAAAAACGTGCCTGGACAGCCGATAAGCGGGCACGTTACATCAGCTTGGGTATCTCTGCGTAAAGTAGAATATCCAAGATCTAACACTAGAATGTTGTTAGGAGACCTTGACCACTAGGGATCCAAGTTTCAAGTCGATCCTAGTGGGTTCGATCGCAAACGTTCTCTTGCGAGGAGGACTCGAGAAACACTAGGCGACAAACTCCATAGCATTCCATTAGAGTGCCGGGCGGCGTCGCTTAGATTCATCTCTCGATGGACTGCTAGAAACTTACCTGGACAGCTGCAATTTAGGCGGGCACCTTACAGTTGGTATTAGAGCAAAACTTCATAATGAGGTGTGATTGATTAATGTATGGTTTGTAGACACATCCACCTTCTACACCCATGAATACTAACATGTAAGAGAAGAATTTCCTTCTCAAGCAAGTTAAGGCACTCGAGTTTAGTGGAAAAGGGATAAAACATTGCAACGGAGGCAGAGATATGGATTGAGTCAATGAATGATTATTTCTCTGCCGTGGGAATTGCTTTTTTCAATCAGGCAATGATAGCCAGTTGTCTAGGCTCGGATATGGTGGAAGCAATGGTGCAAAGGTCAAGGTATTTCTGAAGCCACTGTCATTTGGGCTCAGCTAAAAGATGTTGTATGCAGACAATACCTTTCGCCAACCTACCAAACTTTGAGAATCAATGAATTCTTCAAGATCAAGCTGTTGGAATTAACCTTGGAAGCCTACTACTCAAAGTTTGTAACCCTACTAAAATATGCACCACCTATGGATATTACATAGCAAGTATCTAAGTTTTGCCATGTTATGAACACTCCTCTGAACAACCATCTTGACGCAATTCATCCAACGAACTTGCAAGATGTATTACTTTGAGCAAAGCCAATTGTCCAAGAACTTAAATCAAAAAATTGTGACAAAGAGGATTCCTGGTATCAGGACAAGAGATGCCACGTGTGTGGAGAGATAGGGCACATCCATAGGAAATGTCTCAACCATCGATGCTTCCACTGCAATGAGGTAGGACACGTCTAAGTAGATTTTCCTGACTTAAGTCCAAAAGATATTGAACCCCCAAAAAAATGAAGCTACGCAAGTGTAGTCTTTGGATATATAGAGGAATCAAATGAAGACGAAGATCTAGAACCCACTATACCTCTTTAGGATGATTAGAAATCCTAGAAAATTTTGTCGACATGTAATACAACTTATATTGGGAATAAATCCTACTCTTCTACCTACGGTTAATTGCAATAATCTAAGTTGCACTACTTAAGTACTTAAGAATAGTGCATCAAATGCTAATCCACATGCCTTAAGCTCCATTAATGCTTGTCTTCCCCAGTTTCTTCTGAGATGAGGATATCTCGAGTTCTCTAAGGAGGAGAGGATGTAATATTCCCCCCTTACATAGGACCCCCTATAAATTTTTAAAAGTTAAGGGGAATTTTTAAATCCTTCCCCCACCTATCATCACAGAACAGATGGCGTAAGGAAAGAAGAAGTGAAGATGATGAAGGGAAAGTAGGCGTTGACGACGTCAGAGTTGAGGATGGCATTGATGACGAAGATGATGACAAAGGTGAAGATGATGATGATGTCGATGGGGAGGAGGGGCACATGTGTGCCACCTCTTCCCCCCGACTATCTCTTTCCTCCCCTAGAAGTAGGTTGCATGGTGGCAGGCCCATCTGGCTGCCCAGATGGAAGTGGAGGAGAGGGGCTCTATCACACCCCCCTCCCCCCAATGGCAATGGAAGAAGGGGGAGAAGAGAAGGCCTTGACGCCCAACATGTTGAGAGAGAGAGAGAGATAGAGAGAGATAGAGAACCTTCTAGAAGGTTCTTCTTCTCTTCCCCTCCTTAGAGGGGGCCACACGCGTTTTTCCTTTTCCTTCTTTCTCGAGTTTATTCCCTACTTCGCGAGCCAATTTCACCTAATTGCCCCCGCCTCTTCTTGAGTAAGAGGCTATTGAAGTCTTGTGGGAATCACGCCTAAAAGAGAGGAAGACTGAGAATGGTCCCCAAGCGGAGAATGTCACGCACGGATGGCAATTTCGCAACAAGCAATGAAGCCTCGAGCGAGGTATTATTGCCAATACAACTACGATACCAAATGTAAATAATATATTTCTAAGTTGTAGTTGCTTGCTTTGATTTTGCATGGGACACATCAAGGCCATACTATGCCGCATGAGATTAGGTCATTGAAAAGGATAAATTTCATCTCAAATATTCAAAGATGGAGTTTGCGAAGTGCATGTATTAAGAGAAGTAAATTGCATCTAGTTACTATGTGATAAAATCCATACACAACATAAGCCGCATATAAGATTCCAAGGTATTGTCGACTTCCCTTTTCTCATAAATTAATAGACATATTTTTCACCTCACTGGAAGTATGATGTAGCTTGCACACCTAATGGATTGCATGGTAAGCAACCTAGTCTAAAGAGAATCATTTTAGAAACCCTAGGTGCGAAAAACTCTGTAATATTCTATGGGAGTGCCGGGTAGCATTGCTTAGATTCACGTCTCTCGATGGACTGCTAAAAACATGCCTGGACAGGCCGATAGGCAGGCACATTATATTGGCTTGGGTATCTCTATGTAAAGTAGGATGTCCAGGACCCGCGATGCTAGAATGCTATCAGGAGACCTTGACCACTAGGGACCCAAGTTTCAAGTCGATCCTAGTGGGTTTGGCCACGAGCATTCCATCATGAGGCGGACTCGAGAAACCCTAGGCGACAAACCCCGTAACATTCCATGGGAGTGCCTTGCGGCATTGCTTAGATTCGTGGACCGCTAAAAACATGCTTGGGCATGTTACAATAAATGTATTAGTTGAAGCAACTCATGGACCTTCATATAAAGGAGAGGACTTCCATGTCCACCCAATTAAATGATTTTCATTCTATTTTTGGCCACTTGTCTTCACAAGGCATTGAATATAAGAAGAATCTTCCTTCCTTATTCATGTTGGTTACATTGCCTAAGTCATGGGACACATTTCGTACTGTTATATATGCAAATATGCCTATTGATGGGCAGAAATTTCAGGATGTAGAGGATGCACTCTTGAATGAAGAGGTTAACAAAAAGAAAGTTGATGCTTCCCATAGTTCTTATGCTTTGACAATTAGAGGTAATAATGGAAAGAGTGGTAATGACTATCATGGGAGAGACACTCAGCAGTCTTATTGTCAATCATAGTCTCAGAGTAAGTCTCATGACCATAAGTTTGCATTGACTTGTCATTATTGTGGAAAACAGGGTCATATTTGGTCATAGTGCTATAAAATGCATGATGATAAGCATAAGAAAAAGGGAAAGGGCAAAGTGCAACAAAATAATGATGATTATGGCATTATCCCTAGCAAGTCCAATGTCAAGATAGAAGAGATTAATGTCGTGTAGACTAATTTTGATGATGATTACATACTTTCAGCTTCTTCCCTTGATGTTTCGTAGTTGATTGATGGCTCCTCCATCTATGCTCAGTATTGGTTACTTGATTTAGAGGCTATATTTCATGTTAACCCTCATAGAGAGTGGTTTCACTTCTATCATAGCATGGCAAGATCTGTTAGGTTGGGTAATGACTTGGCATTAGATATTGTTGATATTGGAGATATCTAGCTACAATTTTCTTCAAGTGGTATCTTTACTTTGTATGATGTATGCCATGTTCCTAAGAAACATAAATCTAGAGCTAGATTGGCTATAGTGGATGCAAGTCATAAACACAATACATGATTGGAATGAGGAATTGTTACTCAAGTGAATTAGGTTCCAAGATTGATTAGCTTGGACTCATAAACACAGTATTGAGTTGACATAAAAGAGAAGTACTATATATTTCTTTGAAATGAGAGCCAAGTATATGTTTTTATAGCCTTTGGGCAGTTCCACTTTCCTCATAATGCTTATGGGATTATGAGCCTTTCTCCTAGATCATACATCATTTATTCTATCTTCCAACACCCTCCCCCCCTCAAATGATGAGTTCCTCATTTGTTGGTTTTTTCTCCCCCCTACATGAGTACATGGCTTGAGAAACTAGCTCATAGTAGCCTAGTCAAGTTAAAGCTTGAATCTTTACATCTTTGCAAGGGTTTTTACAAAGAAACATCCATTATGGGAGATACAATGGAAATTCTTCAGAACAAGTTGTTTGAGTTGTTATCGGTAGGAGGTAGAAGAATCTTCTTCATTTATGCATTGATTTTGATGGTTGCCATTTTGTACTTGTTGTGCTCTTTTATGGTGGAAACATTCATTGGCTATGTAGTAAGTCTTACCACAATAATGACATGTAATTTGATATTTGTTGTTGGTTTTAAATCGTTGATCTTTGCCTTTTGCTCCATAATCTCCTTTAGTGTACAAGAGATTATCTCTAGGTGTTGAGACAACTCCCTTTACATCCTTGTCCAAGGATGAGACCAAGGACCACTATTGCATAGAGGCAAAAGAGGCCAAGGCCTAGCACACAAAGACAAAAGAGCCAAAGCTTAACATCAAACTACATGGTGTCGAAGTGGAGCAACTGAAAGGAGGACTGATGTAGGCAAATGCCCTAGCATCCAAGCATCTAATGCACATCTACTCTCTTTAAGATGCTGCTAAAGAACAAGATGAGAGGATTGAGCATCTGATGCAATAGCTCACGGTGTTGAGGGTGGAGCACGATCATCTCCAACAAGAATTGCATATAGACACCTATTACTTGGAAATTTTGGCAATAAAACTTTGCGTTCACCCAATTCCACAGTCTTTGCATTGGAATTGCATGGACCTCTAGCTTTAGCATAACCACTTCCACTATTCCCCATTCCCACCCTTACCTCAAAATCATGCCCCATCATAACTGGCCCCCTCTCCATCTAGTTCTACCTATTTTTCTCGAGCTGCCACTATCGACTCCTTTGAATCCTAGTCCCAACCCAGCACCCGTAGTATTACTAGAAGCTACACAAGATGAGCCCACTTTGAAAGAAAAAGATGTCATTGAAGAGTGGCTCCAATGGGTTTGAGTCCTCCATACATGCCATGTGTCAGGCAACAGGATAGTCAGATTGGTGGCCCAAGATAGCATTCATGGAATGGTAGCTAAAAGAGGCCATCAATGCTAATGGTAGCTACATAGTAATAGAATGCTGTGGATTAGCCATGGATTATGGCAAATGGACTTTATGACACCACATGCACCAAATGCTATAAAAGGATTAGAGAAAAAGTGTTGTGTTCCTCTGCTCAACTCTCCACTCTCCCTTCTTCCTCTTTACTTCCTCATTGACTCTCTATTTGGGTCCTAACCTTTCCCAAACTCTAAGATCACCTTACATTCTTCCATATAGTGTAATGTTTCAATGGGAGCCAAGATGTTCTACTCCATTGTCATAAATTTCTCCTAAGTGATTATCCTCTTGGGATATACTGTGTATTCCAAGTATGTTGTTAAACCTTGTAAATTCTAGCTATAATATATGAACATTTCTTTTCTTGATTAGGTACTTGTCTCAGTTAGTGCAAATGGTAGTCTTTACTTCCAATATTCTTTACTATTGAACCCATGATGCTAGCATACCCTTGTGTTGAGTCCATGTATGTTAAGGCTCTGTTGTTCTACACAACTAATGCGACTAGTTTGCACTTGGTAACCACAACTAGAACTTGGACCCGATTAAAATGGCATGGCTTGGTTTTAAGTTGTATCTTAGAAAGTCATTATCTTGATTCTATATGGCCATGGATCTATTTAGCATAGATCTCATGCTTGCAGACTATTGTCAAGGTTGGTAGTATCCTGGGTATCTTGGGGAGTGTCTCTTTGAAACTCCCCCATTGCTATCTTGAGTCTAGTTTTGTCAATGAGAGAGAAGGTCCTTGAGACTAGCAAGGGTAGATTCCTTGGGGTTCTTGACATTGGGCATCCATACTCTTGAGATCTCACCTAGATGGAGTTTTTAAGTCTTGTGCTTGCTTCATTCAAGTGGAAAGGTTATCTTGCTCACTAGTTTGCTTAATTGGTATTGTAGTCCTTGGCCTTACACCTATTCCTGTGAGTGGGTAGTAGTAGTGTATGTCCCCTTTTGAAGCACACCAATTTGATTCAATAATACCACTTGTCATAAGTCCATGGTAGAGTTATAAAAGGATCCTATCATGGCCACTTTAGCATTCAAGAGTAACTACCTCATGTTGCCTATCTCTTTTTGCGATTCTTCTCCCTACTACTGAATTGAGAGGCCATGTTCATTAGTTTGCACATGGTATTCTCACTTTGGTCTAGCCACTCTAACATTGGAGTCCTAAGTGCTCTTGATTCAATTGGCTAGAGCCCTCCTTTGTCACTTCTTGAAAATTATGTAAGGTCTTTGGTAGTTTCTTGGTCCCATTATGTTCCTCCTTGACTAGCCTGACTATCTTTTCAATAGGTAGAGCTCCCACCTTCAGTGTATGTTGCAGTGTGGTTGGGTGGAGTTGCAAGGGATGCAACTCCTTGTTCATCTCACAAATGCAAGCACTTGCAGATCTAGGTCCTTGGTGACTAGATTTCCTTGTATAGTGTGTATCTCTTTGGAGACTAGTCCTAGATTTATCATTGCTAGACCTAGTGTCCCCTTGGTAAAGTTGGCTTTTTAGGTGTGTCATCTTGGTAATCTTGTTCTGAGTTTAATGTGTTATGCTAAATATGTGAAAGTGATCTAGTGCTTTGAGGGGACTATATGACCCTAACTTAAGTGCTCCTAGGCGTGTCATGGTGGTGAGTTTAAGGAAACAAGTGCACTTATGACCCTAAGTATGTTGTGCAACAATGTGTGATGTGGGAGCTTCTAAGAGGTGAACTATCCTACCCACAATGGGGTGTGGTTGAACTAAATGTAAGTGCCCTATGTGAATGTGAATGGCCTAAGTTGGGTACAAGAAAACCTACTCTAAGTGTAGTCATATGTGGGGTTGTGCCTAGAGAAGGTGGGTCCCTAGCCTAAGTGTTAATGGGAGCATCCTAGGGATTGTGCCTCGGTATTTGGATGCTAGTGCAAGGAGGGGAGATTTCTACCCTTGGTGTTACCCACATGTGAGTGACTAGATGTGGAAGTGCCTATATTAAACCTAAGGTTGTTTATATCTCTATGGCTATTCTAATGAGAAAGATTGTGGTGTGGTATGAGTGTTTGTGAGAAAGGGACCTGGTGCATCTTATGACTAAGGTGCACTAGGTCCTAATGAGCAATATTGTTGTGTGATATAAGTGTTTGTGAGAAAGGGACCTAGCGCACCTTGTGACCAAGGTGGATGGACATGGTTTGGGTATGGATGTGATAGTGTAAGTGCACTAACTATAATTGTGACCTATGAAAAATGACAACAAGCTACTTTTAAGTAGCACATATGAGCTAATGTGGATGGAATAATTCCAAGAATGTATAGTGAAACTATTGTAATGGGAAAATTTTCTTGTTTGGGCTAAAAAATATTCAAAAAATATCCAAAGAAGCTCACAACTAGCATGGCTCTAGAACAACCCTACAACCTTCATAGTAGCCCCATTGTAATTAGCCCAAAAAATGTCTAAGAGGCAAAAGATGTAGCAAGAGGATGAAAGTGGGTTGTCAAAACCCAAGAGAACTTCAAAGATTGCACATGTTGATGATGCGTAGCATAAGGCATAGCCATTTATACTTTCATTGTGTTCCAAGCATCAATAAAATAAGGTGGAGCTAGACATATTTGATTTTGATATAGGATGTACATCAAGGGGCTTGGCTACAAAGAAACAAAAAACCTTTAGTAACAAAATTCAATCATTATATTCCAAGAAATTGAGCATCATCCAAAAATTCAAAGTAATGCAAAGAAGGTGGATGGATGTACAACATCTTCTAACTTACAACAGAGGGGCATGTGGATTTGTGATACTTGAATTTGGTAAGCTTTTCTTTTCCAATAAAGTTTTATTTATTTTGGAGTTTGAAATAGTGGTGCAATGGGTGGAGGGCCTCATGGTGATGGCCTACAATGGCCATAAGGGTTGGATTCCCTTATGCCTTGATGCTACTTTCTACTAGTCTCTTTCCCTTCAGATGAGAAATACAAGTTTGTTAGAGCAAGTAAAAGTGACTTTATTTGGTCTCAATAGTTTGGTACTGCAAGTAAAACCTCCATCGACTCTTACATGTGATTATTTGGAGGATCCAAAAAATCTAGTGCAACAATGATTTGCTAATAGAGCAAGAAAATTGATGAAAATGGTAGCATGCCAATTGATGAAACAGGGTTGACTCCATCTATAGCAAGGCCTAGGTGGAAATATCTTCACTCATTCTCTAACTGAGACACATATCCTCAATGAACTTCTACTATTTGTCAATCAATTATTCCAAGCATGTTGTACCATCAATGATGCAATGTTTTTATGCTTGACCATATATAGGATGCATGATATAAGAAAGAAGTGTGCAAGGACCTTTGTCAATAGTGTCTCCATGTAAACATCCTTACAATGTCAACTTGTATAATTTTTTAGATACCTGTCTATATCTACAATTCATTCCTTTTGTGAGGTGTCCGCTAGTCCCAATCCACGTCAATAATTTCGAGTTTCACTTTTTAGAGGATTACTCGATCTGAAGCGGACTTGCCATTGCACTTGGTTCAAAGAGAATGGGAGACGAAGGGGAGTGCGGTACGTCAACCCTCCTGCCCATAAGGCAAAATCCCATTCCGGCCCCCTAAAACAATGCAAGTCGGTTCTACCTAATGACTACTTGGTCAATTTATCGTCTTCCTATTTCTATATTCGATGTAGAAAAGCTCCCAGCTAACCGGGACCACCCTACCATTGGACAGACCCGTCGGGGGTTACGCCCACCCGCTTTCCTCTGATGATGGGTCATCTTTAGTTTTTTAATTACCTACAACACATTTATTGGAACATATACAACCAGCTTCCTTAATTAGTCCGTTTAGTCACACGTTCCTTCACATAATTTATCTCACTAACACGCATACAATGCGAACAGTAAAGCAAACTTCTTTATTATATTGGAAGTCTTATTACAATTTCCATCATTTCGTCCCAGCGGAAGATACACAGAATTCCATAAGGACATTCTGTCCACCAAGATTCCACCCTCATAACTAGTATTTAGGGTTCCAGGATCCCATCCTGGGTCACGAAGGGGCTCGTCAGATTCTTGGAACAATGCAGGATTTACAGCCAAAGCCCCCTCTGGCACCTCCAAATCCTACTACCCAAGACTATACCTACTGATAGACCTTTCGCCTATGGAGCTGGTCCAAGCCTCTCGTAGCGATAATCCCCCTTGGAATAGGGTCTCGCCGCTAGCTTGGGGGTAGCCTAGCGCGATCCTTCCTTTTGTTCTGTTGCAATAATTTCGATCAAAAATCTAGATTCTAGCAAACACAAACAGTCCTTTCAAATATGTATCAAATAGTGCAATGACAATCATCCCAACATGTAAATCACAGTTTCACATAGCCAAGGTAGACCTTATCCTAAGGTAACCTTTCATTCTAATGAGGATTCTTCTCCCCATAAAGAAGTGTTGAGTACACCTCTTAAAACATGTTAAGCAGGGCATGAGTTTTCCATTTGGATTCTCTTATCTAACATAAGCAAAATCCCTTAAGGAAATATATTGTGTCAATAAACTCAACGAGATGATCTTTAGGATTCCTAAATAGATAACCAGTTTCTATAACCTTCACTGAACAGTTCTTAACCTTGTCGCATTTTGATCATAACTATATTGAATACGCATAAAGACATATGTACAATAACCTTTGGCAATTAATTCTATCATGATTCAATGCCTTAGTATCCCAACTATTCTAGCTAGAAATCATAGTGATTAATCGTTTTATGCTTGAACTAATATGCCTTTCTAGATGAGTTATCAGTTTAATGTGTAAGCTAAGAATATGAAAGCTAATATCCTATGTAATTTATCTTATATTGTAAAATTGATAATCTAGTAATGAATAACCTGGTTTGTTGGCGGCATGACGACATTAGGAACTTCATCTTTACTCGCGCTCGCATTAGCAACACCCGATGTTCCAATTGTGGTGGCAATTCCCGCAACCTCGGGCACTCCCGTATCATTGGCAATACCCGTTGCTTGACCGGTTGCGTTGATTTCCATGGTTTTTCCACTTCGTCGCTTTGGAGCCATAGTCCACGAGGAGTTTGAGAGATAGGGAAGGTGGGATAGATTTTAGATGAGAGAGGGTAGAGAATATGGCTTAGTTAAAGATCGAGACAAGGGATTTGAGCTAACTCTCTTCCTCTTTCTCTCTCTCTCTCTCTCTCTCTCTCTCTCTCTCTCTCTCTCTCTCTCTCTCTCTCTCTCTCTCTCTCTCTCTCTCTCTCTCTCTCTCTCTCTCTCTCTCTCTCTCTCTCTCTCTCTAGCTTCTCGCAGTCTCTTGAAGGAGTATTCTTCCTTCTCTCTTCTTCTCTCTCGCAGCCTCTCGGGGTCTCCTTATGTCCCTTATGCCTCTCCCATGCCTCATATTTATAGTGAATTGGGGAAGAGGGCTTGTGGTTGAGAAGTGGAGCTCTTTGTGGAGGGGGATCTTGGAAAGATCTGTGATCTGATGCTCAGATCATAAATCTGATGGTTCCATTGGCTCCGAAAGGGGGGTAAAACCCCAAGACACTTGATTAGAAAGCTCTCAGTTCACTCCTTCTTCTTTTCTCTGTTCAAAGTGCTGTCTACTGCCTGTAAACTGCGATCGCGGCGCGCGAGATTTTGCCAGTCACTTTTCTTTATTTTTCTTTTTATAAAATCTTCAAACTAACTAACACATCACTTGTTTTTTCTTTTAAATGACATCTAGTTCTAGAAATCTCCATATCTCTTCTTTTTTTAAATTAAGATAATCTCAAAAATATCTAAAATATTCTAGTCTTGTCCAAAAGTCTAATATTTTTAGACCATCCAAACTATACACATTATCCTAGTGATTAATATAACTCATAAGTTTCGTTCACATTGTAATTTACGTGAAGGATGGCCACGGTCCTTGCCAATTCGAAAAAAATATCGAATTTATGACTCTTGATTTTTCTAAATAAAATATTTTAAATTAAATAAAAATTATTAATAATTAATATTAGTTAGTTTTTACCTTAGTTAGTCTTTAGTTAGTAATCTTACTAACTTATTAATTAACTAACTAACTTTTGAACTAACCAACTAACTTTTATTGTGTGGAAATATTACATCCTTCTCCCCTTAGAGAAATCGAGATGTCCTCATCTCGAGAGAAACTGTGGGTATTGTTGATGAAGAGCATCCTCATCTATCCACGAAGCATCTTCTTCAGGGTAATCCTTCCATTGGACAAGGTATTCTCTAAGGGTTCTACTCCTCAATTTTCTCTCCCTTACATCAATTACTCTGTCAGGTTGTAGCTCAAGGACTCCTTGGCTAGGTATTACAACTTGTTCATCATCAAGGATATGGTTAGGGTTAGCTATGTATGCTTTCAATAAGCTAACATGAAATACATTGTGGATTTTTATATTCTCAGGGAGTTGTATCTTGTAAGCGCTTGGTCCTAGGCACTTGAGAATCTTATAGGGTCCACAATATCTTGGACTTAGCTTCTTAAACTCACCTAAAGACAAAGAACTCTTCTTTGGATGGACACGGATGAATACCATGTCTCCCTCTTTGAAGATTCGTTCTTGCCTTTTTAGATCAGCATACGCCTTTTGTTGATCCTTGGCAGCTTGAATATCCTGTCTGATGATCTTGATTTGATCATCCATTTCTTCTAACATTTTTCTCGAGGCTTCTACCCTTAGAGTAGGATCGGAAAAATTAAGTGGCATACGACAATCTTGACCATATAGTGCCTGAAATGGAGTCATTTGAATACTTCGATGATAGGAGGCATTATAGGCAAATTCCACTGAGGATAGATACTGAATCCACCTTTTAGGTTCCTTGCTGCAATATGCACGCAAAATATCCTCAATTACTTGATTAACTCATTCTGTCTGCCCATCAGTTTGTGGATGATAAGCAATACTAAAACAAAGTTGGGTTCAATGGCTTCAAATAAACTCTTCCAGAAGTGTGATGTGAAAAGAGAATCACGATCACTGATGATCCTTTTAGGTAACCCGTGTAACCTAAAAATCTCTTTTACAAAAATTCTAGCAATATCTGAAGCCTTGTAATTGGTTTTTGTTGGGAGAAGATGAGCGACCTTTGTTAGCATGTCTACTATTACCATTATTGAGTTATATTCTCCTTGTACAAAAGGTAACCCAACTACAAAGTCCATGCTAATAAATTCCCATTTCATCTGGGGAATGTCAAGTGGCTGGAGTTTTCCTGGTAACTTGACACGTTCAGATTTTACCCTTTGGCAATTTAGACATTCAGTGACATACTTAAGTACATCACCCTTGAGTTTTTGCCAGTAATAACTTTTCCTGACAGCATTAAGAGTTTTTGCATATCCTGGGTGTCCTGAAAAAGGAGAATCATGTGCTTCCCAAAGTATCCTTTTCTTGAGAGTCTGACTTGAAGGAATGCATAGTCTCATTCTGAAATAAACAAGTCCTTCATCTTCATCTATAGAGAATTCCTGATACTTAGTCTTGAGTTTGGGATCTTGTTCCTTATTCTGAACTTCCCAAAACAATTGTTGATAGTCTGGGTCCTTATTTGCTTCATCCTTGGTCAACTCGATGATAGGATTAGTCGGCATCGATACCATTGTAGCCAGAGTTTCTGACCTAGATGGTTCTTCAGTGATAAGAGCATTAAGGAAGGCTTTACGGCTAAGGGCATCTGCTACTACATTTTCTTTACCGGGTCTGAACTTAATTTCAAAGTCATATTCCTGTAGAACCTTGATCCAACGTCATTGCCTCATATTAAGATCAGGTTGAGTAAAAATCCACTTAAGACTTTTATGATCTGTGACTAAGGAAAACTTATTTCCAAGCAAGTAACGTCTCCATAATTTGAGAGCATGAATCACAGCTAATAACTCCAGGTCATGAGTAGCATATTTCTGCTCATGGATTTTCAATTTTCTTGAAGAGTAGGCTATAGGATGTCCTTCCTGCATTAGTACACATCCCAATGCAAGAGAGCTGGCATCTGTGACAACTTCAAATTCCTTGTTTAAGTCAGGTAGCCTTAAGATAGGAGCAGTTACTAGACTATGCTTTAGTTGCTCAAAGCTAGACTGTTTGATTGGCGTCCAATTAATGGCAACTTGCTTCTTAAGTAAATTTGTAAGAGGTGCTGCAATTTGAGCATAGTTTCTGATGAATACCCTATACCATCCTGTTAGACCTAGAAAACTTCTCACTTCCTTGATAGTGGTTGGGGGTGGCCAATCTTGAACATCCTTGACCTTGGCAGGATCTACTGATATATCCTCAACAGACACTATGAATCCCCAAGTATTCAATCTTTCTTTTGAAGAATGCACACTTCTTCTTCTTGGCATACAACTTGTGTGTTCTCATTGTCTCTAGGACAATCCGAAGATGTGGTTCATGATCCTCTTCCTCCTTAGAATAAGTTAGGACGTCATCAAAGAATACAAGGACAAAGTCATCAAGATGGGGTCTAAAAATGTCCTGCATTAACCTGTTGAAGGTAGCTGGAGCATTTGTCAATCCAAATGACATCACAATGAATTCGAAATGGCCGTATCTTGTGTTGAAGGCGGTCTTTGGAATATCTTCATTCTTGACTCTAATCTGGTAATATCCTGACCGAAGATCAATCTTAGAAAAGATCTTTGCTCCTTGTAGACGATCAAGAAGCTCATCAATCCTTGGGATTGGGTACTTATTCTTTACTGTCACCTGGTTTAGCCCTCGGTAGTCGATACAAAGACGGAGAGTTCCATCTTTTTTCTTTTGGAATAATACTGGGGCTCCCCATGGTGAATTACTTGGCCGGATATACCCTTGTTCTAGCAGTTGCTTGAGTTGCTCTTTTAGTTCGATGGCTTCAGGAATAGACATTTTGTAAGGTCTTTTTGCCACTGGAGCGGCTCCTGGAACAAGTTTGATCTCATGATCAACTTCTCTTTCTGGAGGTAACTCAATTAGCTCTTCAGGAAATATGTCAGCGTACTCTTTTAACCAGGATGGTTCTTCTTCTGCATGACCATCTTGATTTGTCTTGTTAAGCTTGATCAAGTAAACAGGTAATCCTTTCTTCAAGCCTTTCACAATTCGAGAAGCTTTTGCCAATTGAACTTTAGGTTTCCATGTTTCACCTTGTGTAGTTGCTATTTCACCATTCAAATCCTGAAATGTGACTTGACCTTTTCCACAATGGATATGAGCATCATTGGGAATCAGCCAATCCATTCCTAGTAAACATTCATAGGCTCCTAGGTTCATTACCCTGAACCTTATACTTGAAAGGTTTTCCCCTAGGTTAAACTCTACCTTGGCAGTTTGCTGTGTAGAAAGTACTTCCTTTCCATTTGCTAATTCCACAAGCAGCTTTGATGCATTTACAGTATCTATACCTATCTTCTTAGCACACTTGGGTGAAATAAATGAGTGTATACTTCCACAGTCAATCAAAACTTTAAATGATTTACCTTGGTGACTAGCTTCCCCATAGATATATTGGTTTAGTTTGATCTTCTTGCCTCTAGTATACAGGGTTGAGTTTACAGTGGCCTCATGAAATAGATAGATCTTAACAACTTTAAGATCTTCCATCCATTTTACCATTTTCAAATTATTTTGAAGATAAGCTAGACCGCTTGCATCAATATAGCAATATCCTCCACTAATCATCCACCGTCTTTCACGATATAGAGGCGACGGGTTGTACAACTGATCTAGTACTTGCATCATCTGAATTCTCCAAGAAAAACTGGATGAATGCATAGCTGACATAAACATTACTTGAAAGATCAAGAATCTCTTCCAAGATTCATTACTCTGCCATAATTCAAAAAAACATACGTTAATAAAGAGAAGAAAACATGTCCTAGGCTATGCTTAGAAAAAATAATATTTTTATTAAGCTTACGTCGTAATCTATGCTAACGTGCGCTCTGATACCAACTGTGAGGTGTCCGCTAGTCCCAATCCACGGCACACCTTTTAGTAGTCCATCAATAGGTTTTTCCATAAATGATGCCGCCCGGTGCTCCCTTGGAACATCACGGGATTGTCACTTAGGCCCTACCGAGTCTACTTCGCAATGGAAGAGTTCTGGCCGAACCCACTAGGATCGACCTGAAGACTTGGGTTCCTAAAATCAGATGGGTCTCCTAGCAGCCAGCTAGCGTCAGTAATTTCGAGTTTCACTTTTTAGAGGATTACTCGATCTGAAGCGGACTTGCCATTGCACTTGGTTCAAAGAAAATGGGAGACGAAGGGGAGTGCGGTACGTCAACCCTCCTGCCCATAAGGTAAAATCCCATTCCGGCCCCCTAAAACAATGCAAGTCGGTTCTACCTAATGACTACTTGGTCAATTTATCGTCTTCCTATTTCTATATCCGATGTAGAAAAGCTCCTAGCTAACCGGGACCACCCTACCATTGGACAGACCCGTCGGGGGTTACGCCCACCCGCTTTCCTCTGATGATGGGTCATCTTTAGTTTTTTAATTACCTACAACACATTTATTGGAACATATACAACCAGCTTCCTTAATTAGTCCGTTTAGTCACACGTTCCTTCACATAATTTATCTCACTAACACGCATACAATTCGAACAGTAAAGCAAACTTCTTTATTATATTGGAAGTCTTATTACAATTTCCATCATTTCGTCCCAGCGGAAGATACACTGAATTCCATAAGGACATTCTGTCCACCAAGATTCCACCATCATAACTAGTATTTAGGGTTCCAGGATCCCATCCTGGGTCATGAAGGGGCTCGTCAGATTCTTGGAACAATGCTGGATTTACAACCAGAGCCCCCTCTGGCATCTACAATTCCTACTGCCCGAGACTATCCCTACTGACAGACCTTTCGCCTACGGAGCCGGTCCAAGCCTCTCGTAGTGATAATCATGACCCCCTTGGAGTAGGGTCTCGCCGCTAGCTTGGGGGTAGCCTAGCGCGATCCTTCCTTTTGTTCTGTTGGCAATAATTTCGATCAAAAATCTAGATTCTAGCAAACACAAACAGTCCTTTCAAATATGTATCAAATAGTGCAATGACAATCATCCCAACATGTAAATCACAGTTTCACATAGCCAAGGTAGACCTTATCCTAAGGTAACCTTTCATTCTAATGAGGATTCTTCTTCCCATAAAGAAGTGTTGAGTACACCTCTTAAAACATGTTAAGCAGGGCATGAGTTTTCCATTTGGATTCTCTTATCTAACATAAGCAAAATCCCTTAAGGAAATATATTGTGTCAATAAACTCAACGAGATGATCTTTAGGATTCCTAAATAGATAACCAGTTTTTATAACCTTCACTAATCAGTTCTTAACCTTGTCGCATTTTGATCATAACTATATTGAATATGCATAAAGACATATGTACAATAACCTTTGGCAATTAATTCTATCATGATTCAATGCCTTAGTATCCCAACTATTCTAGCTAGAAATCATAGTGATTAATCATTTTATGCTTGAACTAATATGCCTTTCTAGATGAGTTATCAGTTTAATGTGTAAGCGAAGAATATGAAAGCTAATATCCTATGTAATTTATATTATATTGTAAAATTGATAATCTAGTAATGAATAACCTGGTTTGGCGGCATGACGACATTAGGAACTTCATCTTTACTCGCGCTCGCATTAGCCACACCCGATGTTCCAATTGTGGTGGCAATTTCCGCAACCTCGGGCACTCCCGTATCATTGGCAATACCCGTTGCTTGACCGGTTGCGTTGATTTCCATGGTTTTTTCACTTCGTCGCTTTGGAGCCATCGTCCACGAGGAGTTTGAGAGATAGGGAAGGTGGGATAGATTTTAGATGAGAGAGGGTAGAGAATATGGCTTAGTTAAAGATCGAGACAAGGGATTTGAGCTAACTCTCTTCCTCTTTCTCTCTCTCTCTCTCTCTCTCTCTCTCTCTCTCTCTCTAGCTTCTCGCAGTCTCTTGAAGGAGTATTCTTCCTTCTCTCTTCTATTCTCTCG
Source organism: Lygodium microphyllum (assembly GCF_053477565.2). Taxonomy (NCBI): domain Eukaryota; kingdom Viridiplantae; phylum Streptophyta; class Polypodiopsida; order Schizaeales; family Lygodiaceae; genus Lygodium; species Lygodium microphyllum. The sequence continues at coordinate 20,920,107 of NC_141162.1, forward strand.
CAGCCTCTCGGGGTCTCCTTATGTCCCTTATGCCTCTCCCATGCCTCATATTTATAGTGAATTGGGGAAGAGGGCTTGTGGTTGAGAAGTAGAGCTCTTTGTGGAGGGGGATCTTGGAAAGATCTGTGATCTGATGCTCAGATCATAAATCTGATGGTTCCATTGGCTCCGAAAGGGGGGTAAAACACCAAGACACTTGGTTAGAAAGCTCTCAGTTCACTCCTTCTTCTTTTCTCTGTTCGAAGTGCTGTCTACTGCCTGTAAACTGCGATCGCGGCGCGCGAGATTTTGTCAGTCACTTTTCTTTATTTTTCTTTTTATAAAATCTTCAAACTAACTAACACATCACTTGTTTTTTCTTTTAAATGACATCTAGTTCGAGAAATCTCCATATCTCTTTTTTTTTAATTAAGATAATCTCAAAAATATCTAAAATATTCTAGTCTTGTCCAAAAGTCTAATATTTTTAGACCATCCAAACTATACACATTATCCTAGTGATTAATATAACTCATAAGTTTCGTTCACGTTGTAATTTACGTGAAGGATGGCCACGGTCCTTGCCAATTCGAAAAAAATATCGAATTTACGACTCTTGATTTTTCTAAATAAAATATTTTAAATTAAATAAAAAGTATTAATAATTAATGTTAGTTAGTTTTTACCTTAGTTAGTCTTTAGTTAGTAATCTTACTAACTTATTAATTAACTAACTAACTTTTGAACTAACCAACTAACTTTTATTGTGTGGAAATATTACACCTTTAAAGCACACAATCATTGGGCTAGACATAGATAAAGTTGCAATCCATATCAAACCATCTCAATACCTTATTTGCATCAATGTGGTTTAGTGGCATGGTGTTGGAGAGGCTATAGCCAAACAAGTTAGAGTACACTATATGTATATGCATTCAGCTATGAGCAAGACAGAGTCAACAATTAACATTACTTGAATAAAGTTGTGACACTTTTGTTGCTCCTTCTATAGATTTATTGCAAGTTCAATAAAGAAAGGCAAGCTGTTAGCCTTGTTATCCTTGATTCCTTATAGAGCAATGTTGCAACACTACATGTCCAAAGTGTTAAAACAAACATCTTCTTCCATGTTAAAGGATTTTAGTGTGTGGCTATGGGATGAGTTATTCAGTGATTTCTATGACCTATCAAGAGTAAGTCAATGTATGACATAGTGTAAAGTAACAATCCATATGCTAGACATGTAAATGACCGAAATCAAGTGTTCAAGACCATTATTAATGTGTCGAGGCTTATTTTGAGTTGTGCAGGTCTTCCAAGCCAAAAAATATCAAAAAGTGATGTGTTTACAAAAAAGTAATGTTTTTGGCTATTTTGAGAGGATATTCGCAATTGTCCTCATGGTACCTTGTCGACTGGGCTTATTTGCTCCGATTTGAGTACTCTAATTGCTCTTTTTTGAGTTTGTATGCAAAAGTTATGGTCAAGACTTGAAATAAGTAGTAGGCATCCATAGAAAAAATGAATATAGGAAAAGCAAACATCAAGAGTTTGGAAGGGAAAAAGCATGAAAAGGAATAGTGAAAAAGAAAGCTTGAACTATTATACATGGTTATAAATAGAGATTTGGGCAATTGTTATAGGATCAAGAAAATAAACAAGTCATTTATTGGTGTGATTAATAGGGCTAAAGTAAAAGACAAGTGATTCTACCTCTTCACAGGTGCCTTTAGCCCATAGAGGCCTTTTTATAAAAGGTTATTTTTAGGACATATCTAAAGATATATTTACCTACTACTATAGGTGAGGTATAGAAGCAATTGTGTAGCTATAATTAAAGAGATATCATAGGGTTTAATGAAATAAGGAGGGATAAAGTGGTTTTGGGGTGTTTTATGCATATTCAAGCTATTTTGGCAAAGTATACTATTGTATTTCCATGTGTTTCCTTTGTATTTGTTGCTATAATTTTCTTTCAAGGGTTGAAAGAGTGGTGATGCTATCATCTCAGATAGAGTTTGCCTAAGCTATCACCTTAGATGTAGTGTATTTAGCTTGAAGATATTTATTGTATTAGTATAGAGTTTCCAAGAGTACAATTTCTTATTGTGTTTATCTATTTCTTGTGGTCTATAACAGAATCAAGAGTCCTTGTTCTAGTATTTATTTATTCCATCTTTCTTCTCTTTTCCTTGGTCTCTAGAGGACTTAGACCTAGACCTTTCCAACCTCTAACGGTGGTGTACATGCCTTCACCTTAGGGAAGTCAAGTCACCTTCATGTGCAACACTTTGTTGTATGATAGGACAATGGAGATGGTTTAAAAGGTTAATGTGTATGATTATGTATTGCTAAAGGAGGAGTACATCGTGAAGGTATTCAAACAATGCAACCCAACCATCCCATGGGATGGGAGATTTAAGCTACATTGGAGACATTTGCATCGGCTCTCAACATATTAGAACTTTGCATTGTTTAATGATTGTAGTATATCATAGAGAGTCTTTGCTAATATTTTGACTTTGAATTGGCTCCAATCTCTATGGATAGTTGCTTTTTGTAAGTTAGCTTAAGACATATATTAGCCACCAATATAATATTATTATGAGACCTACAACCACACAAGGGATGCATGTATATACAATCTTCTACACAAGGTGTGGTTATATTCAAGGACAAAAGACCATATATATAAATAATCTTCAATTAAAAGGGCATTTTCTACATTAGGGGATACAAAATGCCCTTTTAATGTAATTGAATGATCCATGAAATACACTAATGCATGTTACAAGATGTCATGAGAACTATGCTAAAGTCTCTATTCTTGCACATGTGTAAAGTTGCAAATACAATGTAGTTTCAAGTGTCCTATATCGACCCCTATATATGTGAGAACAAATGAGCATGTAGTGTGGGATAAATAAGGGAAGTTCCAAATGAAGTATGTACCCACTAGGTGTATGTTGTTTAATTTAATCATGGGTGCTCTACATTATATACAAATATATTTATTATTTCTTTCACAAAGGTGCAAATGGCCTCGATTAGAATATATTACATATAGAGGCACCCATTGTTTCTTATCAAAAAGGTGCAAAAGGACTTGGTTAGAACACAATGCTATCTTGTGACAATTGAGGGTCCAAATCATGATATATTAGTTGCACCTTTTTGAATACATAATTTGATCATACAAAGATACCTTGGACTTTGATCTTGCTTGGTTTCTTGTCCAAGCACTAAAAAAAAACATGACTATAATTGAATGGCATATGCATGCTTATCCTTAAAAAAATTGAGCATGAATTATGACTAAATGTCACATATTTGCTTAGTGGAAAGCCCTATCCCCAAATGTGTAACGACTCTACAAGCATACACTAGTGCATGGATGGAGCACATAAAAACACAAGACATGCCTTGATGGGAAATGCTAATAAGAATGCCCCAATGCCATATGGTTGCTAAGCATGACCTACGATTGAATGACACACCCTTGCTCCCTCAATAAATATTTGTGTGGCCGGCAACCTTATGCCCATGAGAAGGATAGATTGAATACTTATGACATGCCATGATGAGAAATGCTCAAATGAATGGGAAAATGACATGTGGTCAATGGTTTTTTTTTTGAAGCATGGCTTATGATTGAATGACATTGAGAATGACATGTGTTGATGAGAAATGCTCAAGGGAATGGCCTAAGAATTAACCGCTTGAGAAGGCCCTTCCTCCACTATTAAGGTGGATGCACATGTGGTTGATTGTTCAGAAATTTTTTGAAGCATGGCCTATGACTCAATTGCATTTTTTTTTTTTTGCTTGGCATGCAAGCTTATGCCCTATCTATAACAATTCTAGAAGCCTAGGGTAGCTAAGGGGTTTTAGTAGGCAGATGCTAGTGAAACAAAAGAAAATTTCCTATGCTTGGTCATAATTTTCTTCATTTTTTCAAATCAGATTTTTGAAAACTAATCAAGCATCAACACTATGCCCTATTAGCAAGGAATTTCCAATGTGCCAAAAGGGAATAGGCTCTTGGGGGGAACATGATCATGGTGGTAGGTCAATCAGTAGATAGCATGATACTGCATCATCAATTAGCTATTCCAAAAAGCAATACAATTTTGAAGATAATAGTGATGCACCAATCTCCTTTTCGGGTTGGGTTGTTACTAAGATACTCCCTAAAGTGGTGTATGAGTGGAACAAGGGTTCATCATGAAAATCATTTTTGATAAGAAATACAAAAGTTTTTAATGGAAAGTTTTGTAGGGACTTTTGAAGTAATTGCATGCATTTGCCTTTTTTACAACTAACATTTTGTAAAGTTCAATGTTTTAAAATTCTTTTGTAAATTTGGAGTTTTTTGTTGAAATTTTGCCAAATGATTTTACATTAAACCTCTGTTTTTTGCGGGCAACAAGTGGAACATCTACTATTTATATGACGAAAAGTTTTTAGGAAGGCTGCCACATGGCACATGCAAATCCCCCCACAAAACATGGGGAGCTCCTCTGCAAAGCGCAACAACCCCCCACCTCACCCATGTGATCGAGATTGCCCTTGAGCCACGAGAGAGAGAGAGAGAGAGAGAGAGAGAGAGAGAGAGAGAGAGAGAGAGAGAGAGAGAGAGAGAGAGAGAGAGAGAGAGAGAGAGAGAGAGAGAGAGAGAGAGAGAGAGAGAGAGAGAGAGAGAGGTGAGCCTTGAATTGGAAGCAGAGCACGAGTGGGAGCAAGAGCTATGGCGGAAGGAGCAGGAGCAAGAGAGAGCCAGACTCCAAATGTGGGAACTCCAACAATCACAATGTGTGACAGCCCTTCCCTTTATTAACATGTCATAGAAATAATAAAGAATGAAGTGATAGTGATGAGCGCCCACTGCCTACAGTGTGCAAGCGAGGGTATTGTTAGTGTAGCAATATGCGAGCGGTTAGGTAGAGGTGCCTTTGCCCCAAACAACCTCCCACTTAAAGGCGAATTTGCCTCAGTGAGGAGGGAAAAAAAAAAGAAAAAGCACAGGTGTACATAGGTACAACATGATGAGGAAAGACATCATCTCATCATATGCCCATCATCTTTCTAAGGAAGGCAAAATGCTCCATTGAGAGACTTTTTGTGAGCAAGTCTATAGGATTCTAGTCAGTCGAGATCTGACAAGATCAACAGTCCTGTCCTCAATGACCTCACGAATGAAGTGATACATCACCTCAATGTGTTTCATCTTTGCATGGAAGACCAGATTCTTGGCTAATTGGATAGCACTCAGAGAATCCAAATGCAGTGTAGGGATAACATTTGTCATACCAAGGTCAATAACCAAATGACCTAACCAGATGGCCTCCTTGCAAGCCTCGGTGGATGCAACATACTCAACCTCTATAGTAGTGGAGATGTCCGTACATTTCTACACCCTAAACATCCATGAAACAAAACCTCTAGCAAAAGTGAACACATAGCCAAAAGTGGACTTCCTATTGTCTACATGTCTTGCATAGTCAGAGTTAGTGTACCCCATGACTCCTATATCTTGGCTATCATAACAAATGCACATATCAGCAGTGCCCTTCAGGTACCTCATGATACCTTTCATGACATCCCAATGCCTCTTTCCAGGTGTAGCCATATAATGTGCCAAAACGCCAACTGCAAAAAGCAATATCTGGATAGGTGGCTATCATGGCATACATAAGACTGCCCTACTGTGGATGCATAGGGAATCTTGGCGATCTCGAGCTTTTTCTATCTATTTGTGGAAAATCTTCCTATGATACTTTCACATGAGAAGGCAATGGATAGCCAATAGGCTTCACATCTTGCATACGGAAGCACTCAAGGACTTCATGGATATAGTCCTTCTGTGACAGATAGAGTAGTCCTCCTTAAGACCTATCACACATAATGCACATACCAAGTATATGAGAGTCTTGTCCTAGATCTTTTATCTCAAATCTCTTTTTAAGCTGAGCCTTAAGAGCATCTAGCTCATCATGAGCTTTCCCTCCCAAAAGTGTGCCATCCACATAGAGTACCAAAATCAATAATGAACCATCGTGGGCTTTCTTCATGTACAAGCACGAATCCATAGCACTATGACAGTAGCCTTGTGACTACGTAAAAGCATCAAATTTGTGGTACCATTCCCTAGGTTCCTACTTTAGACCATAAAGACTCTTCCTTAGTGTACACACTAGGTGTTTCTTATGAGGCTCTACAAAACCCTTAGGTTGCTCCATGTATATCTCATCATGCAAGTCCCCATGTAAGAAAGTTATCTTGATATCCAATTGATAAAGATCCAAGTCAAGCCGAGCAACCAAAGCCAAGATTAAGCACAAGGTAGTCATCTTGACCATAGGAGAAAAGACTTCATCAAAGTCAACACCATGTTCTTGCTTAAAACCCCTAGCAAACAATTTGGCCTTATATGCTAGCTTGGTGTGGCCAGGGGTACTTTTCAACTTGTACACCCACTTGTAAGGCAAAGCCTTCTTGCCACTAGGCAAGGTGATAATGATGTAATAAGTGTAGGCAATCGATATCCATAAATAATTTCAAATGGTGCTTTCTTTGTAGCTGTATGTGGTGCATTATTATGCAAACTGAAGTAAATGTAGATATGTATCCCATGTGTGTGGTTTTGAAATTGTGTAGGCATGCAAAAGATCTAAAATGGTACTGTTAGTAGCTTCTATTTGACCATTTGTTTCAGGATGAAATGCAGAGGAAAAATCAATCTTTGTTCCTAAGTTAGCAAACAAAGTGATCGAAAAAATTATTGCAGAATCTAGAATCACGATCAGAAATAATTACTTTTGGTAAACCATGGTTAGTGAAAACAGTTTTCAAAAACAATTGAGCAGCTTGAGATGCAGTTAAGGTTTTCTTGCATTGAATAAAATATGCTTGTTTGCTATACCTATCTACAATAGTCCAAATCATATCGTGATTAGCTTTAGTGTTAGGTAGACTAGTGATAAAATCCATTGAAATCTGTTCCCATGGTCGTGATGGAATGGATAATGGCATTAATAAACCATATTGTTTACCATGGTGTCTTTTAATTCGTTGACAAATTAAGCATTCAGATACAAAATTAGATACATTAGTGTCCATATGTGGCCAATAAAAATCTTCAATCAATGTACGCAAAGTAGATATAATTCCTCTATGACCTTGATATGGAGGACAATGAATTTCATGCAAAAAAAAAGATCGAAATGGAACTGTCACGCATAATCTTTTTTCATAAAACATAAATCCATTAGTGTAAGACAATGAATCAATAGGAATCCAATTATTTGCAACTAGTTTATTCCAATCAGCTTGAAAAGTAGGATCTTGGTGATGAGTATCTTTCATAGGAATAAGGGAATCAAATGATATCACAGAAATATTTTGAATTATCGGTCTTCTACTCAAAGCATCAGCAACAACATTCTCTTTTCCAGGTTGATATTGTATAAGGGGATGAAAACTTTGAATAAAAGCAGCCCATTTAATGTGTCGGTCAAATATTTGTGGTTGACAAAGAAGATGTCTAATGCTTTGTTGGTCAGTTTTGATCATGAATTCAGATCCCATTAAATAATGTTTCCATTGACGTAAGGCTTGTACTACAACTAGCAATTACTTGTCATAGATAGAATATTTAAGTTCAGATAGTTTGAGTTTGTAGCTAGAGTAGGCTATGGGATGAGAATCTTGCATAAGGACTGCTCCTATTCCAGATCCACTAGCATCAGTAACTACTAAGAAGAATGGTCTATTGAAGTCATGTAATTGTAATACAAGAGCATGAGTTAAAGCATGTTTCAGGAAATCAAAGGACTTTTGTTGATTGTCAGACCAATTATACACGATACCCTTCTTTAAGAGTTTTGTCAAAGGTAATGCAAGTAATGAGAAATTCCTCACAAATTTTCTGTAAAAGCTAGCAAGACCTAAGAAAGAACGTAATTCATGCACATTTTTGGATATCGACCAATTTAAGATTGCTTCTATTTTTTTAGGGTCGACTTTAATACCTTCTGATGAAATAATATGTCCTAAATATTCAATTTTTGTTTGGAAAAAATCACTCTTTTTGGGGTTAGCATATAATTGATTGTCTTTTAGTAACTTAAAAACTAAAGACAAATGTTCATAATGCTCATTCTCATTTTTACTGAAAACTAATATGTCATCAAAGAAAACAATGACACAATGCTGATGTTTCAGAAATATGCGATTCATCATACGACTGAATGTGGCTGGTGCATTAGTTAAACTGAAAGGCATAACCAGAAATTCATAGTGTCCAAATTGTGTTTTAAATGCAGTTTTGAATATATCAGATTTGTCCAATCTTACTTGATGATATCCAGATTTAAGATCTATCTTACTGAATATGGCAGATCCTTGTAGCTTATCCATAAGATCATCTACCCTAGGAATCGAGTATCTATTCTTAATAGTAATTTTATTTAGGGCACGATAATCAATGCACATGCAATAGGTATTATTTTTCTTTTTCACTAATAAGACAGGTGCACCAAATGGAAAACTACTAGGTCTAATTAATCCTCTGTTAAGCAATTCGTCTATTTGGTTTTGAATTTCTTTCTGTTCAATTTGGTTATGTCTATATGGTGCTTTACATGGTGGTTGTGTTTTAGGAATTAAATCTATCTTATGATCTTCAGGACGTGAAGGTGGTAATCTAGGTGGTAAATCAGCAGCAAAACAATCTTGGAATTGGGAAAGAAATTGTGCATGGCTAGGATGCATCTGTTTTTCTTTAGCTTGAATTTCATTCACCCATATTAAATAGGATTTGTTACCTTTACGTAATGCATGTTTAGCTTGAGTATGAGTAAGCAATGGAAAATTATTGGAAGCGTGCATACCATGCAATGTGATTTGTTTTCCTTGAAAATAAATTTTAATTGAATGCGTAGAATAATCTATATCAGGATTGTATTGATGACACCAAGGCATTCCTAAGATAGTGTCACTAGACTGCAAAGGTACAACTAAGAAATTTCTTCGTTCAATATAATCACCAATTTTAATTTCTAAATTATGCACCTCTTGTATTCCATTATATCTCATACCTAGGAATGCAGCCTTGATGCGATAATGTGTAGAAACAGTATGTAAATTCAATTCTTTGACTAATTTTGCAGAAATAAAGTCATGTGTGCTCCCATCATCATGTAAAATAGTCTTTTCTTTACCATGCACAAAACATTTCATTGTTAATAAGGAATGGAGAGTTGGCATACCTGACAAAGTATCAAAAGTAGTACCAATGTCGTCATCTTCTTCTGTAAAGTCCGACATCTCTTCACGTTCTTCATCTTCTATTGCTCCCAGATAATTGATATGAACAGATGGCTTTTTGGATTCACAATTGGCTGCTAGATGTCCAGGTTGATGACATTTATAACAAACTATGGGTTTTGCTTTGGATACATTATTGGTAATGGCAGGAAGTTTAGGAATGTTGGGATTTGACTGAAGAGATGGCTTAGGGTTTGAATTTGTGTTTGATGGCAAGGCAGGTGGTCGTGTCCAAGGTTTACAGAATAAAGATGGAAGAAAGCAAATTTGATTGAATCTTCAAAAATTTGAATTGAATTGTTTGGAACCAAACTTCCATTAGTTGGAAATTGTTGTGGTCGCTTCTCTTGTCCGCGAATTTTGTCTTCAGTGTCATGGGCCAAGGAAATTGCATCTTCAAGGGTTGTTAGCTTGAACATATTGACCTCTGCATAAAAATGTCCAAGTAGGCCAGACATAAACTTGTGTTTATGAGTTGCTTCAGGTACATCTTCGAGCATACGTAGTTGCAATAGAGCATTCCAGAAACGTTCAGTATATTGTGAAATAGGTTCGCGATCCCTTTGTTGTAGAAGATCCCATTGTTTGATTGCTTTTTCGTGGAATTGGGGAGGAAGGAAATTCTGTAAAAATTTATTTTGAAAAGTCTCCCACTCACATTTAATTTTGTCTTTCTCAGCATATGATTCTTCATGGAAATAATCATCAAATTGACTGATAAAAGCAAGGACAATCTTTCCATCGCGTGATCCATTGAAAGTACGAAATTTGAAGTTTCTTTTACTTATCTTTGTTTCTTTCCGAATAGATTGGGCTTCAAGTGTTGCATTGATGGTACGTCGTATAAGATTTTCAAGTTGCGATCCATCTTGGTCGGTGGTACATCATTGCAGATTGGCCAATTGAGCTTGCAAAGCTTGTCGTGCTCTTTGTTCCTCTTGAAGCTGCATCATAATCAAATCCAACTTTTGCTCCATTGTTGGTTCGGGTAGATCACCTTCAGCCAAAAGCCTCCATGGTTTGATCAGTCATCCTGCAAAATTCCAAAAGACCTCACACACTCAAAACCTTGTTAGCAGGATGAGTGTAGCTCAAAGGCGGGTTTACAAGGCTTGTATTTTTTTTTTAGTTTGGATTTTGTAGTATTTCTCATTTACGATTGTGAAATTCGATGTCACAATCATCTTCCAAGAAAATAATTTTATGTATAGTCTACGTATAGACTACGTATAGTCTACGTGCTGATGATTTTTTGTGGTAATCTGCTTCTGTCAGTTCACAGGTGTGAACAGGGGCTTCTAGAGGGTAGTAAACTGAGTCGTGTGCTGCTGAGTATGAACTGCCTCTATGGTAGTTGTTAAAGATGACCTTTAGAACCTTAGTGACTTGGATTACTTAGAGTTTTAGTCTCTCTGATTAAGCGTGGATTTAGAGGACCTCATGATGTTCTCACCTGATTCGGTGACGGGCAGTATATGCTGCCGTCGCTGACGGGCTAAATTGGGTTATGAAGCTTTTTAATAAGCTTCTTTTGAAGCCTAATAAGTTTATTATGAAAGCTTGAAGAGCTATGAATGAAATTTCTTATCTATTCTCAACGACTTCATGAAGGATCTTCCCGTGTGGTCCTCCGCCTGCAGAGACCTGTCCCTCGCGATCTGAGTGTACATCAGGGGGTTCTTGACTGCCAGGAACACACTGGTATTGACCGTTTGCCACGAGACTGACTGTAGAGCTCGATCGTTCCAAGAGCTCCGCCTTCGCGCGAGATGGTAAGCGATTGAAAGCTCTCGATCTCAACTTCGCTCTGATACTACTGATGCACAGATCGGATGCCGTATGCGTGCGTAGTGAGCGTCAGAAGGTCCCCAAGAACAAAAGAACTCTACTTTTTGCACAAAAAACAATGAAAAAAGCATGTACACATGAAGCAAGAGACTATTTGGATGCAATCTCGCCCCATGCCTTGTGTGAGCACTCCACAAAGCATGTATTTTATATATTATTCATCTTCAAGCTCAAAACATAGCCCAATTTACAATTAGCGAGCTTTAGCTTTTGTGTTTGCTTTTGTGCCACTAAAGAATTAAAGCTATTGGGCATCCAAGAAGTCAAGCGGTACCCAAATACAATGTCCAATACAAATATTTAAATCGTCCGTCCATACGCATACAAAAGTAATAAATAAATATCAAGCGCTTTAATAAATAAGCGCATCAAAATATGGATGCCATGCCTAAGATACGCGCCCATCAAAAATTGATGATAATTTGAATACATGCTATCCTCCAATGCTTCCCAATGCCACCGCTGCTTGCTCTACACATCAACTGAAGCATTCACAATTGTTAGAAAAATAATACAATTAAACCGACAAAAGTGAATACCTAGCAGTCTTCAGCTACATCAATAAATTGGTTAGAACTCAATCGTAACCTTAATTTATTACGAGTGCGCACTCTAAACTCATAAATGTTTATTAATTTAAATATGTATTTTGCGGAATCACCCGCTATGGAATCACCCACTTACACATTAAATTAACAATACGCCCGAAAAGGATAGGCGTCCCCATCGACTTTTCGCACAAAGAATCCATCTTGTGTATGAGCCCCGATAATAAAATTTTACGAGATCCACCGTAAAACCTCGCGAAATCCACCGTGGAATATGCCTTCTAGCATCAATCGCCCTTTTGAAGGGTTGTTCCAAGAGGGTTTCCTTTCCACAATTAGTAGTATTTGGAGGAATGTTGAATAGAATAGGCAAGCTTTCCATTTCAATAGTTACAAGGATTTTGCACTTCCCTATAAGTGCTTGTGGGTGTCCCCCATAAGGATTAAGAGTGGTGCCAATTGGTGTGAGCTCTGATTGGCCTAGTAGGGTCCATATCTCATAGGTCAAGATGTTGAAATCAACTCCTTCATCGATAAGAGCATCAACATAGTGCTCCCCTTTTGTGGTGAGTTTGACCCTAAGATAAGCAAGCGGTACTATGTCTTCATCTTCCGGGTCTTGGATCATAGATTTAAGCCTTTTGATAAATGCCCTTGAGTCCCCAATTGCATGACCACATGTGGATTCTCCACTAATGTCTTAGATCATCTATGCAATGCCATTCAAGGTGCATCTATCATTAGGACTGTTATGTCCAATCATCCTGGCAGTTGTAGCTTGATGTTGTTGCATTCCGCTTTGACTAGATGCAATTCGAATGCAACATGTGGTGTGGCCTTTTTGTCCTTGTTGGCTAGACTGGCCCATTGAGGTTCTAAGGTCTCTGTTTTTCCTTGTTCAGATATGGGCTTTCGGTTGTTGTTTTGCAAGTGAGAGTCTATGTGTGTGCAGAGCCATTAGTATACTAGGATCTAATTTGGGGGACCCGTCATAGCATGCGTTTCCTCTCCAGTCCACTTGGGGGAGGTGCGGAGGGGGTAGAGCCCCCTCTATGGGGGTCCGAGAGGGGCAATCCCCCTTGACCCGCAGGGTCATTACACTAAACACCATGCGCGATTTGAAGGACTGTTTGTAGCCAAGTTTTAAACCACTTGCTCTAGATTTCAACCTAGTGCTAGATCTATAATGTGCTTTCGGCTCTATATGGTCTCTGGGTCTATATCTTCTTCTTCTGGTCTATTGGTCCGAGTCCCAAAATTGGACACTGTTTGATTCTGGGTGGTCCGACATTCAGAGTCAGACGGTCCAACTAGACTGGGTTAGATTTCGAAAAGTGGTTTGATTGGTAGTTGGGTCCGAGTCCTATGATTGGTCCAACTATAGAGTGATCCGATTGTGTGCACGTCCAACTAGACAAATGGGGTGTTCGACTGAATGGTTGGGTATCCGATCTCAGACGATTGGTCCGATTTTTATGTGTCCAATTCTGGGGATCAGACATCCGATTTGACAAGTGTTTGATTTTGGAGTGTCCGTTTCTGGATGGTCCGATTTTGAGCGCTCAATTTTGGGATGGTTTGATTTTTAAAATCGGAGCAAGTATGTCCAATCGGACAAGACTATTGGTCCGATTCTGTGGTTCCAGCGTCACAATCGGAAGGGTCGAGTGTCCGATCGGATGAGTTGTGTGTCCGAGTATGGGTTGTCTGATTTTCAAAAATCGGACAGGGTGTCTGATCAAACCCAATAGGTTTGTCCGAGTGGTCCGACTCTAGGAATCAGACAGGTTTCTTGGTCTGACTCTGGGAGTCAGATAGGTCACTCGATCCAATTCTACGAATCAGACACTGTGGGGGGTGTTCGATTCCGCCGGCTGAAATGTGTGTTGATCATTTCTTTGCCCAAAATATCTAAGATAGATGTCGCTAGTGGCTCCTAGAACTTCCACAATCAAAGAGGGGTGTGAGCCAAAGGCATTCCATACCTAAATCTCTTTGAAAATCCTGATAGGTTCCGATCGATCTGATGTAGGCATGGACCTGCAAGCTCTCCCTCTCTCAAAGCTCTCCTTAACCTTTCAAATGAAAAATAAGGTCTTCCTCGCCACTCCTCTTATTGCCATGCCTAGGTCTGCACTCACCTTAATCTTGCTCCTCTTACCATCATTTAACCCAGAATTTTATTTTTTGCCCTTCTTTTCCCTGTTTTAGCCTGCTATACAGCAGCAGAAACCCTACTGTGTGCCCACACTATTTTGCTCCTATCCTACCTAAATGTAAACAGAAATCATGAAGAGAATACCTATACACTCCAGCCTACTCATCCAAATTTGAAAAACCAAAAACCTACTTGCTAAGGAGATCGAATACCTCTTCAAACTCCCTCGCTTCCTACCTATCTACATCAAGCACCGGTTCGGGGAAACCCCTACTTCAATGCTCAATTCGAAGTGTGAAAGTGCTGAAGGCTTGAATCCGTATGTCCCGGCAACGGAACCAAAATGTAGAGGCGATCAACTGCCAAGACCCATGGACCGCTTATTGTTTCAAGCATTCTAAGCCAAGCACTAATGGCTACCTCTCACATAGCCGACGTGCTATCTATCTCTACGGGTGTAGTGAGCTTACCTCCATGCCCAATCAAGTTGCCTCCTTTCTCGAGCACTCCAGTAGCTCCACGATCCAAGTGCAAGCTTCAAGCAAACTTCATCCTCAAGCTCCATGCTCCAAGCTCCATTGCCACGAGCAAGACAAGAGAAGAGAAGAGAAGAAGAAGAGAGGAGAAGATGGAGAGCTTCTCCACCATGGTCCCTCACCCTCACACACTCACTCAACACACCCTCACACTCCCTCCCTCAAGCACAAGCTCAAGCAAGTAAGAAGAAGAAAAAGAAGAAGAAGAAGAAGAATAGAGCTACTTTTGGCCACACACGAGAATGAGCTTCTCATTCACTTTTCAACTTTATATACAAAACCCTAAATCCCTTTTGGGCAGTCATCCCCTGATCCCCTTTTTTACATGGCTGGCTATGGCATAGGCCTTTTTTCCATTGTCCTCCTATCTTCCTAGCTTCCTTTCTATTGCCCATCTACCTTTACAAATTGCAGGGGTGAGTGCCTGACGCTCTTGAAATAAATCATGGTGTGCCTTGCGCTATTTTACAAAAATGTCAGCATACACTTTTTCTTGTGTACCTTTCTCCTTGATTTATGAATTTTTTGCGCTTCTTGTGTTTCTAGATTCTTCTTGGTGCGCCTTCATCTTCCGTTTTGCTTTTGCCTTGGCCTTGTCTTCTGGTTTAGATTTTCCAGATTTTCCACCTTGTTCGTCTGAGGGTTAACAACTAAGCATATTATAGACCCTCTCCTAAATAGTCCGATTCATATGCTCAGCCATACCATTCTGGGGAGGGGTGTATGGGGTAGTCAATTGATTCTTAATATCCCGCTCGTCACAAAATTGCTCAAAGGCACATGAGACATACTCACCCCCATCATCTATCCTTAGGCATTTTAGTCTATGCCTAGATTAATTCTTTGTGAGAGTAAGCCAATGTTGAAAGATAGCCAAGACATCAATTTTCTACTTTATGGGATAAGCCCAAACCTTACGTGAATAATCCTCAATAAATGTGACAAAGTACTTTGCATGCCCTAATGATTAACAAGGCATGGGTCCATATACATCTGAATGCACAAGAGCCAAAGGCTCACCAATGTATGGAATGCCAGACTTTTTATGTGAATTCCTAGTCTGCCAGTCATATACACAATGATCACATGACTCAAAATGGAAGTAGTCAAAAGGCAGAAGATACTACAAAGCGCTAAGCATTTTCATTCCCTTAAGCAACATGCGCCCAAGACAAGCATGCTAGAGAGATACATGTGGGATAGAACCCATTGACAAAACATGGTCAATAGTACTAGATATAACCAAGGGGTAGAGGCTGCCAGACTTGGCACCTCTTGTAAGAACAAGTATGCCACGAGTTATCTTTCATGCAGAATTACCAAAGCATATATGATAACATGCATCATCAAGTTGCCCAACAATACATAAGGCTTTTAGTCAGTGCGGGTACATGATGTACATTATGCATTAAAAAAATGCTACCAGAGGGAAACTATAGAGTGACATCACCAATGCCAACAATAGCAAGAGACAGATCATCACCTAAGTGGATAGAACCAGATAAACTGCAATAGGTATGAAACCACTCACGGTAGGGGGTCACTTGAAAGGACACACCCAAATCCAAGAGCCAGCACTGTGTAGGCATAGATTGAGCCTCAGTCAGAGGGATCACATGAAGAGGTTGCTAATATGTAGTCACCATTGTACTCCTTAGGTTGCTGCATGACATTTATCTCCTTACTCTTTACGCTTGACTTTGCAAGTATAATATTGTTATCATCAAATTTCTTCTACACTTTCTCTTTCCCCTTTTCTTTGTGCTTGTCATCACGCATCTTATGGCATTGTGGTTGTATGTGTCTTGCTTTTCCACAATAATGGCATGTAAGATCAAACTTGCATCCATGGGACTTGCTACGTTGACGTGACTTAGACTAGAACATCTAAGAGAGTCCTTCCCATGACAATCATTATCTTTCTTGCCACTTTTGCCACCTCTAATGGATAAAGCATGTGAACTGCGGGAAGCATAATTGTTTTTCCTGTTAATTTCTTTAGTCAAAAGAGCACTCTCTACATCTTTCAATTTCAACCCATTAAGTTTGTTGGTATAGATTGCAATACGAAATACATCCCAAGACTCAAGTGAAGTGACAAGTAGAAACAAAGGATGTAGATTATCCTAAAACTCAATACCTTGTTGAAGCAGGTTCTTCATGATAGAATGAAACTAGCTAAAGTGAGCAGACAATGTGGTCCCCTCCTTCATGTAGAGATCCATCAACTGTTTAAGCCAATACATCTGCAAAGCAGGGCTCTACTTTGCATAAAGTTCCTAAATCTTTTCCCGTAGATTCCATTCACTCTGATCTTCATCTTCAACAACATTATTGTGGATCTCTTCAGAGAGTGATAAAATGACAATGGACTTGCATAGTGTATCCAAATCATCCCAAACATCATCATCCATGTTGTCAGGTTTAATACCCAGGTTTCTTAGTGGGTTAATCTGTAATTTTTGCACCAAAAACTACCATATTTGAGACTTTCAGTAGCCATAGTTGGTACTATCCAACTTGGCAATGTTAAACAAAGCTGTATCTTTGAGATGACTAGCCATAATTAGTCAAATAAAGGCAGGCGATGCAAAAAACATGTTGGTGTAATTAGTGGGAAACATGCCAAAAGCCATTGCCAAAACATGCTAAAAATAAGAGAAATGACTAAAATGACCAGCTATTTACCAAATATGACCAAAAGGGTGTCAAACACTAATGATTTTCCTCAATAAATGTTCACAATCTACAATTTACATCTTGCTCAGAGCAATAGGTAAAAGAAGCCAAAAGCGGAGTTATCACTAATACATGACCAATTGCAACTACCAAGAAGCAAATACATCTAATAGTGAGTGAAAAAGAGCAATGGGCACTAAGAATTGTCAACCAAGCAGGGTCTCTGACAAGATACATCTCATAGACATAAAAGTCATGCATGTAATAAGTCTCGGGGTAACAAAAGAGACCAAGCACATGCACAACTGATAGAGCAGTGTAAGTAAAGCTCAATATAGAGCCATTCAAGATGCATACATAATTGACAACACTATGACAAAGATAGGTGCCTACCCAAGAGTAGGGTTTAGATTAGCCCATGAAACATGAGAACTACATACATGAAGCATAGAGAGAGCAGATATATGTCAATGTCCCACGATCTCAAGCTCAATTGCAAAGTCAAAGCTCTATGTACATCCAAATAGGCCAGAATCTCCCACTGGAAGGAAAGTCATATGCAAATGGAGCAAGCACTACTCAAATACATAAATTACATATAATCAAACATTTGACATCCAAGTAGGATACATCCGGTGCATAAATTCCAAAGTAGCTCAAGCCCTTAAAGCATAAAGCACTAAAGCTTCCAAAGTCGAGTAGCTAGAAACCAAATAGAATATCTAAGATCTCCAAAATGCTCAAATACAATCACAGATGAAGCCCCAAATGTCAATTAAACATAGACATTCCAAGTAGCATCCATTTTTTACATAAGCATCAAAGCATGAAGCCTAGATATCAAGCATAGACAATAGGTATAAATTGTCATAAAGAATGCCAATTGTAGTCCAATGCTAGTTAGTGTAGACCAAAATAGAGCTTAATCACTAAAAAGCATTTTGGAACCAAAGCAAAGCATTTTTCAACCTCCATATACATCCATATGGTCAAATGAATCACCTAGGAAGCACTTGTAAGCAATAGGTAGAGCATACACTAACCAAATAGGCTCTATCCCTAGTTATTACAACAGTAAATTCACTATAAAAAATGAGTAAATCAGTCCTCAAATTAAGCTCAAAGCCACCTCAAATCATGGGCATATGATATACCAATGTACTAGAATCAGTGGTACACATCAGTAGTGCATATAGAATGTTGATAAATATGACATATCCTAAGTTATATCCTATGGTTGTATGTATCTAAAGTAGAAGCATATGTAAAGCGTCCTTAAGTTGAGGGTATCTATCACTTTGAGAATACCACTTGTAGTAGACTGAGAGAATGGAAGAATAAAGAGAGATAGAAGAAGATGAACATGAAAAACGGTTGAGCCTCCATATCGGATGTTGTCTACTCTCCGTTGTGCATCTCTCCCCCTTTCTTTTCATTTTGGTATCAGAGCATTCAAGAGGTAGAGCTTCCCATTGGAAACCATCCCGACAATAAATTAATGCTTGCCTCCTTCATTGCCATCAGTAGTTCTGGTGAGAACTGAGATATTGTAATACTCCTTTCCATTAATGGTAGGTGTTGAGGACTCCAAAATGCCAGTGATAGCCACATCATTAGAATCAAAAACCTCCCTCAGACTGTGTCTTAGGCCGGAGGAAGCTTGCTTTTTGAGCAAATAAGAAATGGATTCTAAGAAATTCTCTGGACTTACGTATTCCTTAATGGAGGGCTTATCAATGGGTAGATGTGTGCATATGGCGCCTCACCACAGGTGAGCCACGACGTCTGATTTCCAAGCATTTATGCTGCCAAAGTATGTTCAATGGCCTTTGAATGAACATGTGCAAGCAGTTTCAGAAGAGTTTGAGCACATATCTGGCATATTTGATGTGATTGGAGCCATGTATACCACACACATACTAATCATTGCTTTGAAGATCAATGTTGCATTGTACTTCAACAGAAAATACACCAAAAGGAATTAAAAAAACATCATATTCAATCACCCTTCAGGGTATTGTTGATACCAATGGCATCTTTATTGATGTTTGCATAGGGTGGCCAAGCTCTTACTCTGATGAGCAAGTTTTGTAGAAAAACAGCACCATAGCTGGCCATCGATAGCTCACGATTCCTTTTTTTTAAGTTTTATCTTATAAGGCTTAATAGCCTTATCACTAAGGCTTGAATCTTCTTCAACTAAACTGTGTTCACATTGGACATTGGGAAACTGGTTATTTTGTGGAACTACTTTCACACTGGAGAGTCCATGAACTGGTTATTCTCTGAACTGGTTCATAGTTGGAGATTTCACATTGTTGCAGAGTTGAACTACCTTTTGGAGGCCAATTTTTACTCAAAAATTTATGGGAAAATTTTTGTAGCTTCAGTTTGATATGTACTTCTAGCTTGGCACAAAAAACTGCATAAAAATTGCAGGAAAATTTGTCAATTTTAGATTAATGTTTTTGATGCATTTTGGGTCATACGGACATCGTTTGGTATCCGATTTGGATGGTTCTTGTTGGGAACTGAATGTATGAAATGTTGGCATCATGGATGGATGCATATGACAGTTTTTGGACACATGTATGAAAGTCATATTGTTGGAAGCTATTTTTACATGCGTTTTTGGGCTATTTTTGATGCTTTTTGGTCTTGAATTGGACCATTGATGTTTTGGATTGGGGCATGCTCCTGAATACCATTTGTGGATAGTTTGTATTGCTGGTATTTCTGAATTTTCAGCAACCATAATGTATGAAATGGCATAGATCACTCATATTGTGGGAGACAAATTGACCAAAGACAATTATAGTGTTTGGTCTTATAGGATGGAGAATTTTTTGATGTAGAGGTTTATGGAACCTCATAACATGTGATGATGAATGTCCAAAAGTTCCTAAACATCCAATTGAAGAGAAAAAGAAAGCGTACAAGGATTGGACGGGAAGAACATGAAGGTTTTGCATTGGATCTCCATTATGTATTTCAGAAACATTGATTCCTCATATAAAAAAGGCAAGTACTTGTAAGGAGGCATGGGAAATCATAGAAAAAATGTATGGAATATGTACAGAGGCTCGCAAGATACAACTCAAGCAGAGATTACATGGTTCATGGAGAGGCAATTGCAGTATTAGTGACTATGTGGCAGAAATTAAGCAAATTGCAGAAGACCTTGCTTCCATTAATGCACCTATTGATGATAATGATTTAGTGTCAGTGACACTAAATGGACTTGGACCAGCTTTCAAATCTTTGGATACCTCTATTTCAGTTAGAGGAGGCTCTATGCTTGACTTTGAGGAGCTTATTGGATTGCTACTTACAAAAGAAATCAAGTTGGGATTGAATGCATCTAGTAGTGGCAAAAATGCAGGTGGAGACAATGTTTTCTTCACTAGAGAGGTCGTGACAGCTCATCTAGAACTAGAGGCTCTTCACTTGGTTGTGATAATGATGGTTTTGCTCATGGAAGAGGTAACTTTGGTCGTGGTGACTTCATGCATAGAGGCAGGGGGAGATCTTTCCCTAGAGGTAGAGGACGATCTAATCCTTCACATAGAGATGGCACTCGTCATTATTGTGGGTAGTTTGGTCATTTTGAGAGGGATTGTTATCACAAACAGAAAGCCATGTCTAGGGGTCGTGGAATGACCCAATATGGCCACTATGCAGGCACTTATGGTGGTACAGGTTATGGACCTAGAGGTGGATCACCTAGAGGTCACCTATTTGCTATGGAGCATGTGCTTGGAAGCATGACTCACTCTTCTTGTGAGAATGATTGGTTTTTGGATTCAGGAGCAACCACATGACACATCATGCTGAGTGGTTTGATAGCAAGGAGCGGATGCAGAATGAGGAATATGTTGCCACTGGTGATAATACTTTACATAAAATTACTCATATTGTTAGTGTGCCACTTGTTACTAAAGATGGGACTTGGTGATGTACTTTATGTACCCACAATAACTAAGAACTTAGCATCGGTTGGGTCAAATGACAGATCAAGGATTGTGTGTGAGATTCAATAAGTTTGAATGTTTCATTGAAGAGTTCCATAATGGAAGAAATGGCAAGGTGATTGCTTGTGGTAGAAAGAAAGGGAGATTATTTACTTTGGATGTAGGTACTCTAGTGATTCAAAGCTCTATGTATGTTGAGAGAGGACATGGGCAAGATAAGGATGTGGAATTATGACATAGAAAGATTGGTCATGTCAATTTGCAAAGATTGAAGCAAATGCAATTTTAAAAAAATTATGTGGTCTACTGCATTTTGGATATGTGAATTTTGATCATGTATATAAGGCTTGTCAATTTGGCAAGCAATCTAGATTGCCATTTCCAAAGAGGGGGAGAATAAGTAGCTATCCTTGGGAAATGGTATACTCAGATATTTTGTCAAGATTGTGGGAGAGAAGGAAGGAGTCTCACTTGTAGCTTTCTTGCTTGCACAATGGGGGAATACACACACAGGTGGAGGCTGAAAACAGTTTTCCTCTTCTTAGTTGTGTAAGCCAAAAAAAACTCTAGTACAAAGAAATAGAAGAACCCTATACATGGGTCTCAAACCAAACTCAACTAACTAAGGTGACATACTAACTGAGCCACGAACTAGAGTAGATAAGGATAGCTATCATCTAGCTATTATTCATGGGCAGTGTACCAACCGCATCTGCAGCTAACAAGTCGGTGATGTAAATGCACAACGGTCACCCTGGCATATCATGAGTGGAGCTCGATCTCTCAACACTCCCCCTCGAGCTCAATCCCAATTCTTGCACACCAAGCAGGTCTCTGAACTTGCGCAGCTTCTCTGCGCCCAATGCCTTCATAAATATGTCAACTACCTGATCCTTTGTGCTGACATAAACTAGATCAATAAGACCTAGTAAAACCCTCTCCCGCACATAGTGATAATGCACCTCAATGTGCTTTGTTCTAGCATGATAGATTGGGTTATTTGCCAAGTGTATATTGCTCATGTTGTCACAATAAATGACAACTGGCCCATATGTAGGCTGATGCATATCATAAAGTAGCTTATGCAACCAAGCTACCTCACATGCAGCCATTGCTGCGCCCCTGTACTCAGCCTCTGTGCTCAATAAGGCAACTGTAGGCTGTTTCTTGCTACTCCAAGTGACTGCATCACTCCCAAAAGAGAACACATATCCATTGGTAGATCGTCTATCAGAAATACTACCAGCCCAATCAGCATCAGTGTATCCATGCAACTGTATCTGAACCCCAGTCTCATAAAGTAGTCCATATTGCAATGTGGACTTCACATACTTGAGTATGCGTCTAGCCGCATCCAAATGCGGTTTCCTTGGAGCCTGCATAAACTTACTTACCAATCCAACATCATAGCTCAAATCTGGCCTGGTAATAGTCATATAAATCAAACTTCCTACTATGCGTCTGTACATAGTAGGGTCTTCCAGAAGCTCACCTGCATCTGCGCGCTCAGCTTCACATTCTGCTCCAAAGGAACTGAAATAGGCTTACAACCTGTCGTCCCATATTTGGACAGCATGTCCAATCCATACTGCCTCTGCAAGAGCCGTATCCCACTTGGTGATCTAATCACCTCAATGCCCAAGAAATAACGCAGCTCTCCCAAATCCTTCATCTCAAACTTCTGCTTCAATAGCATTTTCACATGAAGGATATCTTCATCACTGTCACCTGTCATAATCAAATCATCAACATAAATGACAAGTATCATAATACATTTCTCTCTTTTTCTCACATAAAGTGAGAAATCTGCCTTGGAAATCTGAAAGCCAATAGTGACAAGATACTGTCCTATCTTGTCAGACCATGCTCTAGGTGCTTGCTTCAAGCCATACAAGGCTTTCTTCAACCTGCAAACAAACTCAGGATGAACAGCATGCACATAACCTGGTGGCTACTCCATATAGACCTCTTCTTGCAAATCACCATGCAAGAAGGCATTCTTTACATCCATCTGATGTAAAGACCATCCCTTTGATGCAGCCATAGCAATGACTGCTCTTACGGTTGCCATCCTTGCAACCGGACTAAATATTTCTTCATAATCAATGCCATATGTTTGTGCATACCCCTTGACTACTAATCTTGCCTTGTATCTATTCACAGAACCATCTGCATTGTGTTTCACCTTATAAACCCACTTACAACCAATTACATTCTTATCTTTAGGCAAAGGTACCAATTCCCATGTAGCATTTGCTTCCAAGGCATCCATTTCTTCATCCATGGCTTTCTCCCATTTTTCTTTTCCCATGGCTTGCTCAAAAGAAGTGGGTTCTTGTTCCTGTATCACTTTGACCATATAGGCATAGTGAATGGCTGTAAATCCATCATATTTCAGCCTATCCACAAGATACCTAGCTCTGGTAGACCTGCGCAAAGTAGGTTCACTCCCAGGTGCTCTCAAAACATCCCTAGTCTTCCTTACTCCAGGTGTAACAATAGAAGGAATACCCAACTCATCATCAATGCTCTGTTCTGAGCCACTAGATTCACCATCCACATAAGAGTGACCTGCATTCACATCAAACATGGGCTGATCTACCTTCTCTTTTCCTTTTCGTGAAACCTGCATACCACTATCTGCATTGTTTTGAGGAGATTCTCCTGATCTCAATCTACCTGTCCATGGCGAAGAATGTGAACCACTGCTAGAGGACACTCCAAGTCCACTAATATTTTGTGACTGCTGCTGTGAATTATGTGCAACATTACCATTTTGTGCATCTACATCATCAATCACATTTACTGGTTTATACTAGCTACTCATCTTATAAAAAACAACATCTTTGCTCACTGTGAACTTACGAGTAGAAGGATTATAGCATCTATACCCTTTCTGCTTGCAAAGAGTAACCGATAAAGATGCACTTCTCAGCTTTTGGATCTCAACTCATCTGGCACATGAACATAGCCAATGCAACCAAAAATTTTCAAATGAGAAATATATGGTTTCCTACTAGTATACCTCTCCTCTGGAGTCATCCCATGTATTGCTGCAGTGGGAGTCCTGTTCATTATGTAGACTGCTGTAGCAATTGCTTCAGCCCAGTAAAAATCTGGCAAGTCTTTTTCATTGAGCATGGCACGAGATACCTCTCCAATATGCCTATTTTTCCTTTCTGCAATTCCATTTTGTTATGGGGTATGACTGCATGAATATTGTTGCTTTATGCCATGCTCCTGCAGGAACCTTGCAAACTCATTTGAGATGTACTCTCCCCCTCCATCTGACCTTAGGCATTTTATTTGCAGCCACATTTCTTTTTCAACCATAGCTTTAAGAGTTTTGAAATGCCCAAACACTTCACTTTTCTTTTTCATAAAATACACCCAAACTTTTCTGCTATAGTCATCAATAAAAGTGACAAAATAATGATAGCCTCCAAGAGATGCAACTTTAGTAGTCCATACATCAGAGTGGATTAATTCCAATGGCTTCTTACTCTCTTGAACATGTCTAGGAAATGGTTTCCTTGCCTGTTTGCCAAATTGACAGGCTTCACATACCTTATGCATTTCTACAACCTTGAATTTAGGCAATCCTGCAACAATATTTTGGGCTTGCATTGATTTAAGTCGCTGTACATTAACATGACCATTTAGCAGCATCCAATGTAAACATTCTGCCCTTCTTCTTTCCTTTTGCTCTCAAGCGACCTTTATTTTTCATATCCTCAACAAAGCATCCATGAGAATTAAATTTGACCTGCAAGCCCTGCTCAACCATTTGACCAACAGAAACCAGGTTCTTGGTGATATTCGGGACATGAAATACATCCGACAGGTATTTCCTTTTCCCATCCTGCATAGACAAAGAAATATTTCCAATCTGCACAATAGGATGTGCAGTATCATCACCAGTCTCCACAAATCCTGGTTTTTCCATTTTCCTTGCATCTTGCATCCATTCTGCATGACCTCTCATGTGGTTTGATGCACCTGAGTCAACATACCACACATCGTTGCTTTCTTCTGCACTTGTCACAGAATTGGTCATGTGCTACACCATAAACAAATGCTCATTTCTGTCATCACCCTGTCTACTAGAAGATGAATAATTCCCTTGTTGCAATTTTCCATTCATGATGTCATTCTGCTTTTTATAGCAGTCTTTAGCCATATGACCCATTTTACCATAGTAGTAGCATTCAACATTGCTATTTGCATTTTGGCCTCTTTGCCATCCACCACGACCTCTTTGGCTCCCTCTGCCTCTAGAGTTACCACGTCCTCCTCCATAGGACTGGTTTTCTTGAGTTTGCTGCATATTCTGATTTCTACCACAGCCTCCAGATCGGCCTCCTCTACCTCTGCCTCTACCTCATCCAGCATTTGAGGAGAAGACAGCTTCTTTTGAAGTTCCTCCTGAAGAAGATGCACCACCATTTCTCTGCTCCTCAGAAATTAGAAGAGCAATCAACTCCTCAAAATCAGGAAATCTTTCACGGACGGAAATCGACGTTCAGAACTGTGCATAATCCTTTCCTAGACCATTCAAGGTCACATAAACTAAATCATCATCTTCCACTGGCGACCCAATGGAAGCAAGTGCATCTGCAATCTTCTTCACCTTCATGTGGTTGTCATTGATGCTCATACTTTCTCTTTGCACATTGTGTAACTCTTGCTTGAGCTGCATTTTCCTTGCTTGCGTATTTGTTCTATACATTTTTTACAAAGTATCCCATGCCTCCTTTGGCGTACTTGCATCCTGAATATGAACAATCATAGAGTTTGAAATACTGATAGACCGCAAGTACATAAATTTTCTGGCTCTCTCATGCCATCCTTTAAATGCCTGCATTTGTTGTTGATTGGGAACATCAGGAAGAACTGGTTCTTCTTCGTTTCCTGCAACGAATTCCCAATATCCTTTTCCCATAAGGAAATTCGTCATTCTAAACTTCCATGCTTGGAAGTTGTTCTTGTCAAGCTTTTCAGTGACAATCTGTGAAAGAGAATCAGACGCCATTACAGAACACTGCAAAAAATTCTGTCACTGCAAAAAACACAGCTTCAGCTTCACAGGGGCGAATATGCAAAACTGACGAAAGTGGTATTTGACCATACAATCACTTCCTAGTGACGATTTTGCATCAACAGGCAACAAGGATGATTCTGTAACTCCCAATGTCTCTACGCACAGGTATACGATGCAATTTCTATGGTAACTTTTCACCAACCTGTAGAATAGTGGTTGCACAGCAAAAAACAGGGCCTTTTCCTGAGTGCGTGCAAAAAACTTCCGCCTCCAAAACAGGCCCCGAAATGGCCTCAAATCAAAAAAATAGGGTAGCCAAGAGCTAAAGCCCCGTCCCGCAGCATATACTGCCCTCTTACTTCACCGCGAAGGGCGTCTCAATCTGAGACAATGCACTCTTGCACTTTCCTGCTGTGCTACCTACAGAGACTTGCTCCCAAACTCGAAAAATGAAAGTAATACTGGTCCTCTTACCAGAACACCGCGAACTTGGTTTGCTTTCTTGAGCTCCTTACCACGAACCAGGCTCTGATACCATGTCAAGATTGTGGGAGAGAAGGAAGGAGTCTCACTTGTAGCTTTCTTGCTTACACAATGGGGGAATACACACACAGGTGGAGGCTGAAAATAGTTTTCCTCTTCTTAGTTGTGTAAGCCAAAAAGAACTCTAGTACAAAGAAATAGAAGAACCCTATATATGGGTCTCAAACCAAACTCAACTAACTAAGGTGGCACACTAACTAAGCCACGAACTAGAGTAGATAAGGATAGCTGTCATCTAGCTATTATTCATGGGCGGTGTACCAACCGCATTTGCAGCTAACAAGTCGGTGACATAAATGCACAACGATCACCCTGGCATATCATGAGTGGAGCTCGATATCTCAACATATCTGGGGCCTGTGTCAGAATGTTTCCATGAGCAAAAAATGTAGTTTTTATATCACTTTCATCGATGATTTTAGCAGAATGACTTGGGTGTACTTTATGCAGCATAGAAGTGAAGCATTTGGAAAGTTTTTGGAATTTAAATCTATGGCTGAAAAGCAGTTTGGATGCTACATAAAATGTTTGAGGTTAGATAAGGGTGGAGAGTACATGTCATATGAGTTTTGTGACTTATTGAGAGATCATGGTATCAAAAGGCAATTGACATGTAGGTACACACCTCAACAAAACGGTGTGGCTGAAAGGAAAAATCGGATCATTGCAAAGGTTGCAAGGGCAATGATGAACCAAATGAACATGCCATTGTCATAGTGGGCAGAAGCAGTGCATACTGTAGTTCATAATAGGTCACCATATGAGAAAATGTATGGCAGGACACCCACTCTTGCATACTTTAGAGTCTTTGGATGTGTTTGTTATATCCATGTTCCAAATGATCTGAGAAAGAAGATGGAACCAAAGGCTATAAAATGCATTTTCCTTGGATATCTTGATGAGAAGAAGGGATACAAATGCTATGATCCAGTGAGTAAGGAAGTATACATAAGCAAGGATGTCAGATTCAGTGAATATGAATCATGGTACAAACCCAAAATTGTAGTGGACGTTGATTCCTATGGAAGCAGCGATGATGATGGCTATGGAAGGAAAATTTCAACAAACAACAAGGCTGAAAATCAGCATGTGGAAGATACTTTAGGACCTCAAGAGAATGTGGAAAGTAGTGACAATTACAGTCCATGGAGTGGTAGGTTGAGAAGTTCACAAAGGAGTGCGGAAGTTGCGAAAGGAAAGAGACCTATGGCTGAAAGTTCAGAAGATGAATCTATAGATGATGAGTATGGCATTCTGTATGTTAAAACACCTGGCGCTAGAAGTGCAGGAAAGTATGTTCCACCACATGCTAGATTAGTTGAGACACATGGTAGTACACCTCAATTGAGAAGGTCAGAAAGGATAAGGCATCCCGTTGATAGACTGACTTATAATGGGTTCATGAAGATGCATTATGCATACATGGTTTATTATGTACAACATGTGGAACCTCCTTGCTTTGAAGAAGCAGTAGAGAGCAAAGAGTGGAGACAAGCAGTGGATGAAGAGATGGATGCACTAATGAAAAACAAGACTTGGGATTTGGTGAAATTACCTCATGGCAAGAAATCCATTGGATGTAAATGGGTTTATAAGGTTAAATGTAAGTCGGATGGTTCCCTTGAGAGGTATAAAGCAAGGCTGGTTGCAAAAGGATATGCATAAACTTATGGTTTGGACTATGAAGAAACATTCAGTCCAGTAGCTAAAATGATGACAGTGAGATCGGTGATTGGTTTGGCTTCTATCTATGGTTGGAAGCTTTATCAAATGGATGTGAAAAGTGCATTTTTGAATGGCAACTTAGAAGAGGAAGTGTACATGGATCAGCTAGAGGGCTGTGTAGATCCAAAATACCCACATTATGTATGCAAGTTGAAGAAGTCTTTATATGGACTGAAGCAAGCACCAAGAGCATGGTGTGATAGAATCAACAAATTCTTATGCAGTATGGGATTTTAGTAGAGCAAAGCTGATTATTCACTTTATGTGAGGCATATAGAAGATGGTATGGTTGTTGTTGTCATCTATGTTGATGATCTCATTATTACAAGTGCACTTGAGAAGGAGACTGCTAAAGTCAAGCATGGGTTACATAAAGAGTTTGATATAAAGGACCTTGGTTTGTTGAGATACTTCTTGCGTATTGAGGTTATTGACACACCTCATGGTATATAGCTTATACAAAGGCAATATGCATTGGAGATGTTGGAAAAATATGGCATGATAGGATGCAAACCGGTTGATACACCATTGGATCAAAATGTTAAGTTGATGTGGATGATGGACCTTATGTTGAGGATGTCACTATGCTTAGAAAGATGGTTGGTAGTCTTATCTACTTGATCATTATAAGACTAGACTTGAGTTATGATGTTGGATTGATAAGTCAATTTCTGCAGAAACCATGCAAATCACATTTGGATGTAGTGAGAAGAGTTCTTAGGTATGTGAAGAAGACAATTGGCTATAGCTTATTTTATGAAAAAGAAATCAAGCCTACATTGTTTGGATACTCAGATGCAGATTGGGCATGTAGCTCTATGGATAGAAGATCTACTAGTAGATATGCATTCTCATTTGGATTAGCCATGGTAAGTTGGAGCAGTAAGAAATAACCTACAGTTGCTCTATCAAGCATTGAAGTAGAGTATAGAGGCATTGCATTGGCAACATGTGAGCAGACATGGCTAAGATTGATTTTATATGACATGGGGATAGAAATTGATGGTGGAGTCATTATGTATTGTGACAATGTTAGCAGCATTATGTTGGCAAAGAACCCAGTCTACCATGCAAGGACAAAACACATAGAAGTGCACTATCACTTCATTAGAGAAAAAGTCATTAATGGAGAGATTGACTTGGTCCATGTGAAAACAAATGACCAAGTTGCTGATATCTTTACCAAAGCATTAGGTAAAGATAAGTTTGAGTACTTCAAGAGTGCACTTGGAGTCTTATGTGTGCAAGCTCATTCTGAGCTTGAGGGGGAGTGTTGATAAATATGACATATCCTAAATTATATCCTATGGTTGTATGTATCTAAAGTAGAAGCATATGTAAAGCATCCTTAAGTTGAGGGTATCTATCACTTTGAGGATATCACTTGTAGTAGACTGAGAGAATGGAAGAATAAAGAGAGATAGAAGAAGATGAACATGAAAAATGGTTGAGTCTCCATATCCAATGTCGTCTACTCTCCATTGTGCATCTCTCTCTCTTTCTTTTCATTGAACACCCAAATCATAGCCAGGAGCAATAGGCATATAAAATCCTTGTTAAAATAAGTTCAAATTTGCTATATACAATAGTGAATACATTGTCAAACCAAGCTATTTCAGTACCAAAATCAACTCCAAATCCAACCCATAACATGGGCATAGCATTCCTATACACGTAGACATCACCCCAACATAACCACGCATCATAAGACCAACAAAGCTAACCATAGAAGCATCAAACAGGGTGCTACCCTGTTTTATGACAGTCTGTAAAATTGAAGCTTGATGCTCAAATTGAATGCCAAGAGTGGGAGGATCCATGCCAAGCATCAAAATCAAGTGTATAAGTTTTTGTATAGTAGCCCAATGAAGAAGATATGCTGTTGTAGGAGATGAAAAATGTGAGCTGCTACTAAAAAAGGGCATGTTCAATGCAACGTGATGTTGCATCAGCAAGGTGAGGGCTATGGGGGGCTACTCCAACTTGCTCGAGAAGGCTCAAAGAGTGCCCAAAAAGAATGCAACTGATAGGAAGCTCAAACGAAGTGGCTATGATTGCCAACAAAGATATGGTTGCTGTAGGTATTGGAATGGAAGCTGAGAGTGTGTTAGACCAAGCTCAAGCTCGCAAAGAAGAAGGCTTTGATACTAGTTGAAGGGAGCTGAGCCCTGAAGTGGAAGCACAAGTGGGAGCAAGAGCTATGGTGGAAGGAGTAGGAGCAAGAGAGAGTGACACTCCAAATGTGGGAACTCCAATAGTCACAATGTGTGACCGCCAACCTTCCCTTTATTCAAATTTCACTGAAAGAATAAAGAATGAAGTGACAGTGATGGGTGCTCGCCGCCTGCAGTGTATACCTCCCTCCCCTAATGTAGCCAATTATGTATATATTATATATAATAGAATAGATTATGCTAATATATAGCATATATACAACATATATACTAGGTTAATTATAATATACTAATATAATGTGCATCAGTGTTAATGTATAATGTAATATACTTATTAATATGTTACATGTTAATATTAACATATATATAATATATTATGTGTTACTATATATATACATCACACACACACACACACACACACACACACACACACACACACAGAGTTTTGTTATATGTTAATTAACAAAGTTATACGTTTAGGCTAGAGTGGCAAACATTGATGCCATACATGCCAATGTAGTGGTAAACATACTTTAATGGGGAGTATAGGGGCACGAAGGGGGTGTAGTGGAGGTGGGGTGTTGGAGGGGGGTAGTTGTAGTCCATGAAGAGGATGGGATCGGGGGTGTTGAGGGCAGTGATAAGATCAAGGATGTATTAGGCCATCCTCTTACAACAAGTGTCGTGTAGCATCTACCATGTGAACAAGAAGTGCCCTGTGCGAAGACCCACGATGTTGGAATAGGGCCATGGCATGATGGCTTGGTTCACGATTGCACATGCAAATGTGAGTCGTTGCCACTTGAAACATGCCTTCAAACCTTGGTGCAAAGCACTTGAAGAACATTGGTGCAAACCATTGGGAGAATCTAGGCGCGGAGCGCTTGGTGAACACTTAGGATATGCCTTGATGGGAAATGCTAACAGAAACACCCCAGAATGGTGTTATCCCATCTTGGATCAAGAGTAACAATCCCTAATGCTCAAAATAAACTTTCCCCAAAATGTGAAAAACCTTTATTGAAAAATGTAATAGGTAAAATGGCTAATATTTAAACGTTTGTATACTAAATCCTTCGAATTTTGAAGGTTTTAGTTTTAAAGGCAATTTTGAAATTTAAAGGTGAGATCACGCCAAACCTTAGGTGTTTTTGGGAGCAGGGCCAATGCCACAAGCGATCAAGGGTAAGGGTAAATCATTAGCCCTCGAAGACAAATCCGATTGTATTGCTGCGTTGCGGGTGACACAGGACGCCATCGCCATGTCCTCCAGGCAGAGGGTTATGCTTCTCCGTTTCAGCAGCAACTAGGATATTCAGGAGCACATTCAAAACAAGCAAGCGGACGCAGCAACACAGAGAAATATGTATGGCTCGATGGCCGAGGTTTTGTATATCAGGCATAAAGAAGAAGAGAGCTTCCAAGAGTAGCTGAAGAAGATGAAAAGGCTTGTGTTCTGGTTCATGTCAGGCGTAAGGGAGAATCGAGCTTTCAAGATTAGCAGAATAAGATGAAAAGACTTAGTGTTCTGGTGCATATCAGGCATAAGGAAGAAGCGACCTTACAATATTAGCAGTATAAGATGAAAAGGCTTGTGTTCTGGTGCATATCAGGCATTAGCAGAACAATATGAAAAGGTTTGTGTTCTGTTGCATATCAGGCACAAGGAAGAAGAGAGCTTCCAATATTGGCAGAAAAAGATGAAAAGACTCGTGTCCTGGTGCATACCAGGCATAAGGAAGAAGAGAGCTTACAAGATCAGCAGAATAAGATGAAGAGGCTTGTGTTCTGGTGCCTATCAGACTTCAGAGAGAAGAGAGCTTTCAATATTAGTAGAAGAAGATGAAAAGCCTTCTGTTCTTGTGCATAACAGGCATAAGGAAGTGAGCTTCCACGATTAGCAGAATAATATGAAAAGACTTGTGCTCCAGCACATATCAGGCATAAGGAAGAAGAGAGCTACTGTTATTATTAGAATAAGATGAAGAGACTTGTGTTCTGGAAAAGAAAGTTATGCAAAAGAAGAAGAAGAAGAAGAAGAAGAAAAGGGAGCTGCAGTTCCACAGGATTTGATGGGATTTGATCTTCGAGCCGCCTCTTTGAGGCACTCATTCCTGGGCTCATTGAAGGCCTGCATTGCACAGAAAGACCTGGTTAGAGGCTGCACTCTGCATGCTGAAATCGCCAAGACGGGCCTCCTTGAAAGAGATGCTTGTGTTGCCAACTCTTTAATCAGCATGTATGCTAAATGTGGTGCTATTGCAAAAGCAGAAGAAGTGTTTGGCGAGCTTCCTTCTCGAGATATAGTATCATGGAATGCGTTGATTACAGGGCATACCCAACTTGGGAATGGTATTAAAGCATTGGACTGTTTTGGACAGATGCAATCAGAGGGCTTTCTTCCTAATGCAGTTACCTTTGTTTGCATCTTGAAAGCATGTAGTTTCCTAGGAAATGTGGACAAGGGTCAACAAATACATGCTGAGATTGCCAAACAAGGGTTGTTAGAAAGGAACATTTTGGTTGGCACTGCGTTGGTTGATATGTATGCAAAATGTGGATTACTTACGAAAGCACAAGATATTTTCTACAAACTTCCAGTTCGAGATATAGTTGCATGGAGTGCACTTATTGTAGGATATGCACAACATGGATTTGGTGAGGAGGCACTGATGTGTTTTGAACAGATGCAACTTGAGGGGTTCTCTCCAGATATGGTTACCTTTGTTTGCACTTTGAAAGCTTGTAGCAGCATTGGAGCCTTGAATAAAGGCTGCCAGTTACATACCGAGATTGCTAGGAAAGGTTTGGTGGAGAAAGATCATGCTGTTGGTACAGCACTGGTTGATATGTATGGCAGATGTGGATTGCTTGCGAAAGCCCAAGAAGTATTTGACAAGCTTTCAGTTCGGGATATCATTGCATGGAATGCGTTAGTGGCAGGGTATACTCACCACGGGCATGGTGAAGAAGTTTTGAACTTCTATGAACGGATGCAAGTTGAAGGTGTGGTTCCAGATGTGATCACCTTTGTCTGCGTTTTAAGGGCATGTGGCAGTATTGGGGCCATCTGTAAGGGACAGGACATACATGTTGAGGTATCCAGGAATGGATTGCTGGATAGCAACATCCTTCTTGGTAATGCATTGGTTGATATGTATGTCAAATGTGGCTCACTCGCACGAGCACAAGAGGTGTTCAAGAAACTTCCAGTTCGAGATGTCATTGCCTGGAATGCAATTATTTCAGGTAATCTTCAACATGGTCTTAATGAGGAAGCATTAAACTATTTCAAGCAGATGCAGCTTCATGGTATCTCTGCAGATGCAATCACCATTACTTTTGCCTTGCAAGCTTGTGGCAACCTTGGAGCTACTGATAAGGGCCATGAAATACATGTGCAGATTTCAAAAGAGGGACTCGAAAAGGACATTCTTGTTGGCAATGCAGTGGTTGATATGTATGCCAAATGTGGCTGTCTTGTGAAAGCGCAAGAAGTGTTTGATAAACTTCCGGTTCGAAATATAATTTCCTGGAATGGACTAATTGGAGGATACACCCAGCTTGGACAGCCTGAAAATGTTTTTCATGTGTTTAACAAAGTGATAGCAGAAGGTATAAAGCCAGATCTGGTAACCTTTATCAGAGTGATAACTGCATGTAGTCATGCAGGTCTAGTGGATGAAGGTCTGCTATACTTTCAGATCATGAGCAAAGACTATGGCATCAACCCCTATACAGAGCACCATGTTTGCATGCTTGACCTCCTTGGGCGAGCAGGCCAGTTAGAGAAGGCTGTGGCATTAATTGGAAAGATGCCATTCCATTGTACCGCGATGGCTTGGCGTACTGTGTTGGGTGCTTGCAGAAAATGGGGGAATCTAGAGCTTGGAAGGCAGATTTTTGAACACACGATGCAAGTGGATGAAAAGGATTCAGCAGCATATGTTTGTATGTATAATATTTCTTTGGATGCAGGAATGCAAGGTGAATTATTCTTACAATGAGAGCTGTGGATAGGCTAATCATGGGTATTGATGGCAGTCTCCTTCAAGGGATGACAAGTAATGTCCTTAGCTTGTTCTAGTGAAATGAGACAGCCTCTATAGTGCATTGTTAAGCCAAGGCAAGGTAGAGGTGCTAGTCACGTAATGCTTAATTTGGTTGCATGATTGGCCTTTGTATCATATTTGAAATGGTCTTGTATAGTAGACCACACAATTTAATTTCTGCAAATTATAACATGATCTTCCATGATTTATTATATGGTTCTATCCTTGTAGGAGTTATTGCGTGGAAATACAATGTAAGTGGGTGTTCATTTGGTTACATCCAAAGGCCAATAGTGAAAGGTCCACCTAGGATCTACCTACATAGGAGTCACAGTGCAAGCTATATCCAATAACATATAGATAATGGACATTAGGCTCACCTCCCAACCATTGAGCCAAAGGGGCTCACTCTCGATCTTGGGAGCTAGTAGTAGCAACAAAATCGGGCTACAACCATGTTCCAAGAGTTGGCGTCCCATACCTCCAACCCACGATATCCAATTGTATGGATGTGTTGGCCTATGCACCAAGAGTTGGAGACTTTGTGATCACACAATTATGTGCACAATAGGGCCTTGGGCCTATAAATAGGACTTGTCAGTCCTAACCTTGAAGTGCCTTTAGTGCATTTGTACTCACTTCATGACCATTGTGATTAATGCTACTAGTAGTGCCTATTTGGTTATCCAAGGATGTAGCACTACCTTGCTTTTATGTATGGTTGTTGTCGGCCTTGGGCCTATAATAGGACTTGTCTGTCCTAACCTTGAAGTGCCTTTAGTGCATTTGTACTCACTTCATGACCATTGTGATTAATGCTACTAGTAGTGCCTATTTGGTTATCCAAGGATGTAGCACTACCTTGCTTTTATGAATGGTTGTTGTACTTAGCAATATCCTCATGAAAGAAGTAGAAAAATGACTTTTCAATGAATGTATTGATTCCAATCAAGTAGCCTTGTAGACTTGGCTCCTCCATTTGACCAAATGCTTTGGGAGAAATGGTTCAACAAGATTGTTTAGTCCTATCGTCAAGAACCAATTCGAGTTGGAGTGGAACATAACGATCAATATCATTGAGTTGTGGGACTTACTCATTTGAAACTATTAGTCCACCTTATCCCAATTGTTCTCTCAAATGACTCATATGGAACACGGGGTAAAGTTTGATTTTTAGAGGTAAATCAAGCTAGTAAAATACACTACTTGTCTTCTTGGTAACTTGGGAAGGACCACAATACCTTGAAGAAAACTTATACCTCTTGCAAGTAGTACTTAGAAGGAAATTCACATACCCTCTTGGAGCTCTTAAGAAGTGTGATGTTGATTAGCTTAAAATGTAACATGCTCTTGGGCCATTTTAATGCTTTTCCTTGCATCACAAGCGTTTTACATATCATGTAGAAAATTGACTATGAACTATTTTCATCCCCTTGAGCTTGAAGTAATGGGTGGTTGAGAGCGGAATTTAGGTGACGGGAAGTGCTTAAAAATAGCTAAAAATTATGAATATCAAGGGAAAAATATTCACTGTCAAAGGTGGCGGCTCGATCTAGGACGATTTTAAGCGTCAAAGTGCTTTAAAGGTGCCCGAGCGACACTTGTTGATTTTTCATAATTTTTCAGACAGTCGTGCGGGTTGACATGAGCTACTGGCCAATGCGGGATGCTAAGCCGGACGCCCAGGATTTTTCAGAGCTCGATTCCGAGTCCGGACGAGAAAATGGCCAAGAAACCGGTCAAGATGCGAAGGGGTGGACAAAATTTGGCCAAAGTGGGCAAGTGACCTTTGGGAGCCCAAACTTTAAATGTCACATGAAAGTTTCATGCAATTGAGAGAGATGAAATCGTGGAGAGAGGGCGCCATCAACAAGCGCCGAAAAATGCGCCATGTTGATGGAGATGCTCCCTCCTGCCTGTAAACAACCATGCCAACTGATCACTGCTCCTCATTCCCTCCTGGATGCCAATCATTTCGCCGCCCTTCGCTCGCGCAATGATGCTCTCTTTGAATATCTCTGATTTCAGTCTTTCTATGCTCCCTCCTACCTGCAAACAACCATGCCAACTGATCACTGCCCCTCATTCCCTCCTGGATGCCAATCATTTCGCCGCCCTCCGCTCGCGCAATGATGCTCCCTTTGAAGATCTCTGATTTCAGTCTTTCTCTCTCCTCCCTCTCTCTCCTCTAAAGGCAAGTTCATGTGGAAAGAAGAAGGAAGAAGAAAGAATGATGGAGGCTTGTCCGGCATGGATCGGATTGCTCCACGGGCTGGAAATAGTGATTTGTGATTGTGCTGGACATGAAGTGCTGTTGATTTTCAGATTTGCAGCCATGGACATGAAATCCGAAACACGCAAATAAGCGGTAATTCAATTTTTTCAAAGGAAATTTGAGATTTCATGGCTTTTGATTGATGAAATGTTGTTCATGTGGACTAAAAATTGTTCATGTTGCTGTTTGCTGATTACAATCAGAAAATCAAAAAAATATGCATCTTGTGGTTCAAAATAATACACTAAAACACGTAAAATATGGAAAATCAAGGGAAAATGATGTTTTTGGGCATAAAAATGGGAAAGTGAATAGAAACACCAACTAAACTTTCATTTTTGCTGCAAGAAGGAACTAAGGGCCACAGCCCATAACCTATCTTGAATTTTCAGTAATTAAATAATGCAAAAAATAAGGGAAAATACAAGGAAAATAGAGAAAAATCACTAAAAATAGGGGAAAAAATGCATTTTGGGTGCAGAAAATTAGTGAAAATTAAGAACAATGTTTGTGAATATTTGTGGGGACTGAAGCATGAGGATTTTCCTCAGTTCAACCCCACCTTCTTCTAGTGTGTCTCTTTCCGTTTTTACACATAAAATGATGGTAAAATGTCATATAAATCTATACCACAATGCAGCATTTGATCGATGGGAGGGTAGAATGGTTAGAGTGTGTCTAAATGTGGAGTCAAATGACGAAAAGATTGCTGTTTTTGTTTGCATGCCATATAGGTTGGTGAATAATTATAAAATAAGAGCCTAGTAGCACGAGGGTTTCCTCGGTGCTAGGTTTGTGCAACATCGCATAAGAACGGTAGTTGAAAATCATTGAAAGGATGTTTTCTACATGTGCACAACATTGATTTCATAATTGTTTGAGCACTTGGCATCCACACTATGCATAAATCATGGAAATATTTAAAGGTATCAGAAATCCTGGATGCACAGCAATTGTTTTCATTAGGATCTTGACCCACGTTGAGTGAGAGACAGGGCACCCTAAGCCATAGGCTAGTCGTAGGGTCTAGGGAAAAGAGAAGTAATGACAATGGTACATTCCTCTATACGATTAAATGGTACCTTGAGTGGACTTTTGTACGAAATGTTTATATGTTGAGCGACGCATCGAGGGGCCAATCCCCAAGGTGTAGGAGAGTCGCAGAGGGTTGACGACATTCAGCTGTAGGAGGAACCCCATGTGTATGTGATTCGAGCCTTTTGGCTATGTGAAAGGGACTCCCTCTGAGGAGTAATATTGGGTTAGGATTAGTTGGACTACAACGTATTACAAACGCAATGTTTAGGAAGGCAGAGATTTTGATAGACGCTCCTGGCCGCGAGGCCGAGGGGTTGTCTTGTGCGTAGTGACGAGGCCCGGCTAGTGCATGAGCCAGTGCCGGCCCGTTTTTAGGTCCATTAGTGGTGCGTCTGCCGGGAGCCGCTTAAAAGTGGCGGTCCTCGAATCCTGGTTGTTTAGGGACCAACTAGCAGTTTATGCCAAAGGATACTGGGATTGATCCGTTATTTATTAATAAGCATCGTCTAGCGGAAATCCAAAAGCAAGAAAGAGACGAAAGAGCTAGGCGACGTGCTAAAATTTTTAGGAGATATTCCCCTAAGCGTAGCGGTGCTGAACCCTTACGAGGGAGTGGATCTAGTGGTCTTGGGGCCACAAGTAGTAAGTTAGGAGAAGGTGGAAGCTCTAGTGCTCCCCTTCCTTCTATAAGCCAGTCCACGTCAAGTGCGGGAGGTGTAACCCCACCGTCCCTTATTCCTAGTGCAAATCCAATCCTCGTCATGGCGCAGCCTATTGCAATTCTAGCAGGAACGACGGATTTACCGGCTCTAGGTTACCCGCTACCCATTTTTAATGGGCTAGTTGAGAAAGATGAGGAACTCCACATTAGGGAGTTTCAAAAGCTGATGTTTAACTGTCGCATTCAAGAAGAAGGACATTTAATGATGTTCTTCAATATGACTCTCAAAGGAAGAGCCGCTATATGGTATCATGGTTTAGAAGCCGGAACCATATTGAACATTGATGCATTTTATGGAGCTTTTCGAAGGGAGTTTGCCCCCGAAAGGGGTGGGCAATATTGGTTGCGTGTACTCAACGTGACCCGCCAAGAACCACACGATGATATTCGTGCTTATGCGAAGAAAATAAAAGAGGTTTTCCATAAGTTGAACACCTCTATTCCTATCCCCGCAGCTGCCCAATTGCAATATTTCCTACATGGTTTGGACTTTAATATCCAATTGCAGTTGAGTATGTCCCCTTGGGGGATATAGATGCTGCCATTACACGAGCACAAGAGGTGGAATCCCGACTACAAGCAGCCTATGCTTCTCGAGGCAATTCGAATATGGGTTTAGTATTGGGAAACAATGTGGCAATGGCCAATGGCAGTAGTGGCCAAGGGATAGCAATGGCTAACCCTAATGGGAGAGGGAACATGATACAGAATGTGCCTTTATTACCAGCTCCCCCTAGCATATCGATGCCTACGGGCAGTCAAATGGCTTCAAGTGGTGGAGGCCAGGCGGTCAATTCTAACACCATGCCTGTGGCTCAACAACCAGTGCCTAATCGAATTGTTAGGCCGATGGAACGACATGGTAATGACCAAGGCTATGAGTCGAGTTCTTCCAATGTTCTTAGCGAGGTTAAGGACATGATGAAGCATTATACCGACATGATTACGGAGCAGTATCGGCAAATAGCCGTTGATGTCAACTTCCTTAAAAAACAACAAAATTTGATAGGAAGTAGATACCCAGATGAGGGTGCGCCTTCGAGGTATAGTTGCAAATGGTGTGGTGGGCAGCATTATCCAAGGAATTGCCCAAATGTTAAGTGCGACATCTGTGGGAAATCCGGCCATTTAGCAGCTACTTGCTGGAGTAAGATCAGTTCCCTCCAGCGAGGTAGTCGGCAACCAGGGCCTGTTAATCATCGTGCCCAAGGAAGTGATTCCCAGCGAGAAGATGGGCCTAAACAAATACTTCAACGACCAAAGACTACATTGGAGGAGCTACCAAGTGGTAGTGGGGTTAGTTTGATTGAGGCTGTACGTGTTAATGATGCTGAAACCTCTAATCTGCGAGCTGTTCTTACAAGAGGTCAAAAGGGTAGAGAGGCCGACAAGGATAAGCCTGTCGACGGAAACCCTAAACAAGGCGACAAAGGAACGCAAGTTTTGGATCCTGCCATGGAAGGGGGACCTTTGAAGCCCGTAGAAAGTAAAGCCGATAAGGAACCACCAAAGAAGAAGGTGAAAGTTAAAAAGGAGGCATTAAAGCCAGTTCAGCGACCTAAAGAGCGGATGGTTTGGCATGAAAAGCGAGCTCTATCAAACTATCATGAATTCGATTTAGCGAGCTCTCTTTGCGAAGTCAAGCCGGATGTGAATCTCTTACAGCTTATTAAGCTTTCCCCAGGAGTACGCAAGGAATTTAGAAAGATCCTACGTACCGGGTATATCATAGAACCTTTGGGTATTGCGCGAGTTGGTGATGACTGGTTTGAGCATGCTAAGAAGCATTGCCCAAGGGTTGCAGCCTATGTCAATGGGATATTAGTAGATTATGCCATTGTCGACACGGGATCATCTGTTAACATTATGAGTTCTGAACTGATGGAAAGGTTGGGTCTTGCGATCCAGAAAGATACCTCCACAATTCTCAGAATGGCAGATGATAGTTTGAGACAGCCGGAAGGCTGCATTACTAAGGTCCATGTCACTGTTGCAAATGTAGAATGCCTGTTGGACTTTAGGGTGATTCGTTTTGCAGGTCGTCCAAGTTACCAAGTATTACTCGGACGACCTTGGATCTTGCAAGCGGACTGCCAAGTGGATATACCCGCCGATCGGCTAATATTCGGTAGAGGTGCCCAGCGTATGGTGGTTGATGCTTATCCTGAGTCCCCGCAGAGTGAGAGAGCTCCTCTATCTTCTACAGAATTGGAGACATTAGAAGATTTATCTGCCAGTGAGACATCATCGAGTGATGAGTCCAAAGAGGGATCCACCACGGAAGACATCTATCAGATCACTTTGAATGAGCCGATAGAGGGCCAAGATCGTATAAGAGATACAGATGTTATCGAGCTAGACCTTGGTACACCTGATGATTCG
Organism: Lygodium microphyllum; assembly: GCF_053477565.2. Taxonomy (NCBI): domain Eukaryota; kingdom Viridiplantae; phylum Streptophyta; class Polypodiopsida; order Schizaeales; family Lygodiaceae; genus Lygodium; species Lygodium microphyllum. Next base: position 20,961,104 of record NC_141162.1, read on the forward strand.
CGGCCAATCAAATTAGGTTCTATGCTCAGTACAGTAGAAAGGGAGGACTATGTGGCCTTGATTCAGGAATTCCGTGATATCTTTGCCTGGAGTTATGATGAGTTGAGAGGCATCCCTCCTAGTCTTGCTGTTCATACAATTCCGTTGAAAGAGGGCAGTCGTCCTGTACGACAGAAAGTAAGGCGTATGCCTTTCGAACTGAGGGACGGCCTGTTTGAAGAGTTACAGAAGCTTCGAAAAGCGGATTTGATTTTTCCTGTGCAACACACGGAATGGTGTTCGCCAGTTGTGATTAGAAAGAAGAAGAATAATCAAATCCGTTTATGTGTAGACTTTAGAGAGCTGAATAAGCAGACAGTTAAGGACTACTACCCGTTGCCATTTATTGACCAGATTTTGGATCAATTAGCGGGTAGGGAGATATATTCGTTTATGGATTGCTTTGCAGGATACAACCAAATGGCAATTGCAGAAGAGGACAAGTTGAAAACAACTTTCATCACTGTATTTGGCACTTTTGCGTACCATGTGATGGCCTTTGGTTTATGCAATGCGCCTGGTTCGTGGCAACGAACAACAGATAAGACATTCGGTGACATATCCCCTGAAGAGTTGAAGGTGTTTATTGATGACTTAGGGGCTGCCACCGTGAGAGAAAGGCAGTTGATCATTTTAAGAAAATGCTTTGAGTGCTGTAGACAATTTTGCATTGCCCTAAACCCACGAAAGTGTGTTTTTGGAGTGCCTTATGGGCTGTTGCTGGGTCATGTGGTCAGTTCGGTAGGAATTGCGACAGACCTTGAGAAGGTTAAAGTTATAGTTGCCATGGGTCCACCACACACTCCGAAGGAAGTTCATAGCTTTCTGTCTTCGGTTGGTTACTACCGTAGATTCATCAACGCCTTGGCAAAAAGAACGTTGCCGCTTACAAATTTATTGTCCTTTAGCTGTTCGTTTGTATGGGGTGACCCTTGTAAGGTAGCATTCGAGGATGTGAAACAAGAGCTAGCAAGAGCGCCCGTTTTAAAAGCACCTAAAAGAGGTGAGGTGTTCTATATATTCTCAACAGCCACCATGTATAGTATCAGCTGTGCTGTTTAGCCCAAATTTGGGAAGAGAAGTGGTACCACCCGATTGCTTTTACTAGTCGGAAGCTGGGGGTATCCGAAATCAATTATACCTACATGGAGAAGCTGTGTCTAGCGATGGTCTTTGGGACCAAGAAATTCAGGCATTATATTCTCTATGAGAAAGTCGTGCTTTATACGAAGGCGGAGGGGCTTCGATTATTGATGAATAAGCTACAGCCGCCTGATCGTCTAGCAAAGTGGTTGATCACTTTGCAAGAATTTGATTATGAAATCAAGAGTAAGCCACCAAGGTTGCAAGGCATCGTGGAATGTCTTGTGGACTTTGGGGAGCCGAAAGAATCTGTGGCTGAAGGTAGTGACATGGAGTTGTTATTTAAAATAGATACGGCATCTATTCCCTCCTGGTATGCTGCAATAACGCATTATTTATCAACAGGAGAGGCGGGATTCGAATTATCTAAAGCTGAGAGAATGAAAGTTAAGCAGCGAGCGTTAAAGTTTGCTTTGATCGCAGGTACATTATATCGGCAAGGGGTTGATGATATCTATCGTCGGTGTGTGATGCCTGACGAGGTGCCTTTCATTTTGGAAGAGTGCCATGATTCTGCTTGCGGTGGCCATTTTGCTGGACGGCTTACAGCACAAAAGGCTTTAAGAGCAGGTTATTGGTGGCCTGCTATCTTCCAGGATGCGTTTGCGTATGTTAAGAGATGCGATATTTGCCAATGACATGATAGTCGAGAGAATAGGAAACGACCACTCACCCCTATTATGGCGATACTTCCATTTGAGAAGTGAGGAATAGACTTTGTGGGTCCTATTACTCCGTCATCGACTACACAAAAGAGGTACATCATTGTAGCAACTGACTACTTCACAAAGTGGTCATAAGCACGTGCAACAAGGAAAGATGATGCTAAAGAAACTGCTAGTTTCCTTTTAGAGCAGATAATATGCCGGTTTGGTCCGCCGAAAGAATTAGTGTCGGACCGCGGAACCCATTTCCTGAATAAGGTGATTAAAGGTTTGACAGAGATGTGGCAAATCAAGCATAACAAGACAACCCCATATAGTCCGCAAGCCAATGGGCAAGTTGAAAGCACCAACAAGCAGCTTGTGGGCATCCTGTCCAAAATTGTGTCGGAAAAGAAACGAGATTGGGATAAAAAGTTATACGTGGCAGTGTGGGCTTATAATACGACCTTCAAACGAGCCATGGGCCATACCCCGTTCAAGTTAGTATATGGGGAGGAGTGTGTCTTGCCTTTAGAAATTGAGCTACCGACTATTCGGTTTGCCATCAATTATTCTTTGAGCGATGAAGATGCACTTTTTGAGCGCTTGACGACATTGGCACATTTAGATGAGCTTAAACTATAGAGCTTATTGCACCAAGAAGTGGCGAAGCGCCGAATGAAGCAGTTACACGACATCAAAGCCAAGAAATACACCTTCAAGAAAGGACAGCTTGTTCTGTATTATGATGCACGATGTGAATTATTTTCAGGCAAGCTAGAGCCCAAATGGGATGGGCCCTATAGGATCGTTAGAATAGGAAAGAATAAATCCACAGTCTTGTTAGTTGACCTTGAGGGGATAGAATTTAAAAATAAGGTTAATCTTAATAAGATTAAACCTTATTATTTCTGATTGTACTAATGCTATGACTGCCTTGCAGGTCTAGGCGCAATCGATCAAACATCTGCAAGGAAATCGTGATAGAGGTTGATGGGTCGTCTGATCCCTTATTTAGAAAACCCATATTTGGAACAGAGGTATCATCAGGGAAAGCTCATTTGGTGGAGCAAAGGATACAAGGTGATTGAGCAAGAAGGTGGGACATTTATTTGGGAAATCAAGGTCTTCTGCCATCACTGCCTACAAATTTTGACGAGCATCCCTGTTGAATTCAATGATAATGGAGGGATGGAGCCTACAGTCCACCCGTTGAATATGCTGAATTTCGATTACCATAATTACGAGTAGAGTTCAGGATGGCGGGATATGTAAACCCTTTATGGATGTACACCTTGTACTTTGATGGGGCGTCCAGGGGTGCATGCAAAAAAGGAAGTGTAGGAGTTGTCATCCGAGACCCCCGACGACGCATTGTCATGAAGTTAGCTGCTTATCTCAGGGAGAATTTTACCAATAATATGGCAGAATACAAAGCCCTGATTATGGGTTTGAATATTGCAAAGAAGGGTAGTATCCGCCAGTTGTTGGTGAAAGGGGACTCTCAGTTGGTTTTAAATCAACTCAATGGGACATACATGGTACGAAACCCCATCCTTTGTATGTACCATCATACTGCCATAGCCCTATTAGACGAATTCGATAGAGTGTCTTTTCAGCTGATTCCACGGAATTGGAATCAGTTTGCCGATTCTTTGGCTAATTTTGCGTATGAAGAAGACCTCTTCTTTAATTGTGGCCCTTGTCTCAATATATCTATTGATGCTGAGGCAAGACCTAGTCGTTTGTGGTGTATGCTTTCTGAACATGCCCTCTTTGGCAGACGATGGTTGATTTGGGTGATGCAGAGGGTAAGCGAGACTCATCTGCCTTTATTATCTTGGACCCATAGACTGATTCGACAACATGTGATGCGAACACCTCTTGCGATATACGCAGGAGGGATAGGTCATAATCTAATGCACCTAGTTTAGGGCTACGAGCCTTTGTTCCCCTGGGAATGGTATGCTTTGATGTCTATCATAATTGTTTCCAGGAGGATGTTATGAGTAGTATTGTTTCATTTCATTAGGCCAAGAGGGCCATTTCCTTGTCTAGTGCGGGTGCGTTTAATGGGGTTTTTTGTTTTAAGTGTTGTGCTGGACAGGTTTCATGGTTCGTGGAATTTGGTGGAGCCTGGAGGAGCCTTTGCTGCGATGGAAGCTTCTTGTGGCCAATCCAGGTGATACCTCTCCTTTACGAGTACCTTTCTTTCCTGTTATATGTGTATTTGTACTTGTCGAGGGGATACATTTTTGTTGGGGACCGGCAACCAAGGTATGAAGTCCCAGGTTTAGGCTTAGTATGTTTGAGGGAGGTCGGAGTAGTCATTGCCTCCTGTAAAGACATTGTCCGGCATCGAAAGACCTGTTTTAGAAGGACATCCTAGTGGCCCTGTTCTGCTAGCCTGCTAGGCAGCCGTTCTAGGAGTTCTTGTTAGTAGTGAGGCAGTTAGAGAAGCCTGCCAGAAGATAATAATGATGATGTCCAGAAACTCTGTACATCCTAAAAGATGAATATAAATACGAAGGTGTGTAAAAAGGGGTTCTAACCCCTATCCCAAGAAAAGAAAAGCAATGAACATATATAAGCAGTTGATCATTGCCTTGCGAGGGCCTGGTAGGTTCCTGGGGACGAATCAGACCCGGGGCCGATACCTTGTCTTCCTAGGGGTGGCTTCTTGCTGAAAAAATAATTGACAAAACAAGGAAGGTTGGAGCGAAAATAAAAGTGAGCGTTAGAAAAGGATTAAGTGTCGCCTTGCGAGGGCTTGGTAGGTTCTTGGGTGCCGAGGCAGGTCCTGAGGCCGATGCCCTGTTCTCCTTGGGTCACTACGCTCAGCTCCCTCCTTTTTACATGCCCAAGTCTGTTCATCCAATATAAACCCTAAAAGAAGACATGTACAGAAAGAAAATACTCTTTGATCAGGCTATAGGAGTCCTCGCCTTGTCGGAGCTCCTAGTTGTGTTGTCTTTAGTTGGTAAGTAGTTCAGACTACCACTTAGGGCAACCTCTTTGGTAGGTTTTTTAGTTTGGCTGTGTTGGAGCAGCTGGTTAGTGACTCACTTCGCATATTTCATTAGATGATGCTAGGCCTACTCCTTGTGGATGTCATGCCTTGGTTCTGTCCAGGGGTAGGGGAAGCATTGTGTTGAGTTTTATTATATAATTGTTTTGTATCAGTTTGACGCTTCTTTGGTTGTTTATGTGTAGATATGTTCGTGGATTCGACGGGCTGAGTCGCCCTATCCCGTGGTCGCCAATGAGAGCGGAATTTAGGTGACGGGAAGTGCTTAAAAATAGCTAAAATTATGAATATCAAGGGAAAAATATTCACTGTCAAAGGTGGCGGCTCGATCTAGGACGATTTTAAGCGTCAAAGTGCTTTAAATGTGCCCGAGCGACACTTGTTGATTTTTCATAATTTTTCAGACAGTCGTGCGGGTTGACACGAGCTACTGGCCAATGCGGGATGCTAAGCCGGACGCCCAGGATTTTTCAGAGCTCGATTCCGAGTCCGGACGAGGAAATGGCCAAGAAACCGGTCAAGATGCGAAGGGGTGGACAAAATTTGGCCAAAGTGGGCAAGTGACCTTTGGGAGCCCAAACTTTAAATGTCACATGAAAGTTTCATGCAATTGAGAGAGATGAAATCGTGGAGAGAGGCCGCCATCAACAGGCGCCGAAAAATGCGCCACGTTGATGGAGATGCTCCCTCCTGCCTGCAAACAACCATGCCAACTGATCACTGCCCCTCATTCCCTCCTGGATACCAATCATTTCGCCGCCCTTCGCTCGCGCAATGATGCTCTCTTTGAATATCTCTGATTTCAGTCTTTCTATGCTCCCTCCTGCCTGCAAACAACCATGCCAACTAATCACTGCCCCTCATTCCCTCCTGGATGCCAATCATTTCGCCGCCCTTCGCTCCCGCAATGATGCTCTCTTTGAAGATCTCTGATTTCAGTCTTTCTCTCTCCTCCCTCTCTCTCCTCTAAAGGCAAGTTCATGTGGAAAGAAGAAGGAAGAAGAAAGAATGATGGAGGCTTGTCCGGCATGGATCCGATTGCTCCACGGGCTGGAAATGGTGATTTGTGATTGTGCTGGACATGAAGTGCTGCTGATTTTCAGATTTGCAACCATGGACATGAAACTCGAAACACGCAAATAAGCGGTAATTCAATTTTTTCAAAGGAAATTTGAGATTTCATGGCTTTTGATTGATGAAATGTTGTTCATGTGGACTAAAAATTGTTTATGTTGCTATTTTCCATGAGTACTTGCTGGTTATAATCAGAAAATCAGAAAAATATGCATCTTGTGGTTCAAAATAATACACTAAAACACATAAAATATGAAAAATCAAGGGAAAATGATGTTTTTGGGCATAAAAATGGGAAAGTGAATAGGAACACCAACTAAACTTTCATTTTTGCTGCAAGAAGAAACTAAGGGCCACAGCCCATAACCTATCTTGAATTTTTAGTAATTAAATAATGCAGAAAATAAGGAAAAATACAAGGAAAATAGAGAAAAATCACTAAAAATAGGGGAAAAAATGCATTTTGGGTGCAGAAAATTAGTGAAAATTAAGAACAATGTTTATGAATGTTTGTGGGGACTGAAGCATGAGGATTTTCCTCAGTTCAACCCCACCTTCTTCTAGTGTGTCTCTTTCCGTTTTTACACATAAAATGATGGCAAAATGTCCTATAAATCTATACCACAATGCAGCATTTGATCGATGGGAGGGTAGAATGGTTAGAGCGTGTCTAAATGTGGAGTCAAATGACGAAAAGATTGCTGTTTTTGTTTGCATGCCATATAGATTGGTGAATAATTATAAAATAAGAGCCTAGTAGCACGAGGGTTTCCTCGGTGCTAGGTTTGTGCAACGCCGCATAAGAACGGTAGTTGAAAATCATTGAAAGGATGTTTTCTACATGTGCACAACATTGATTTCATAATTGTTTGAGCACTTGGCATCCACACTATGCATAAATCATGAAAATATTTAAAGGTATCAGAAATCCTGGATGCACAGCAATTGTTTTCATTAGGATCTTGACCCACGTTGAGTGAGAGACAGGGCACCCTAAGCCATAGGCTAGTCGTGGGGTCTAGGGAAAAGAGAAGTAAGGACAATGGTACATTCCTCTATACGATTAAATGGTACCTTGAGTGGACTTTTGTACGAAATGTTTATATGTTGAGCGACGCATCGAGGGGCCAATCCCCAAGGTGTAGGAGAGTCGCAGAGGGTTGACGACATTCAGCCGTAGGAGGAACCCCATGTGTATGTGATTCGAGCCTTTTGGCTATGTGAAAGGGACTCCCTCTGAGGAGTAATATTGGGTTAGGATTAGTTGGACTACAACGTATTACAAACGCAATGTTTAGGAAGGCAGAGATTTTGATAGACGCTCCTGGCCGCGAGGCCGAGGGGTTGTCTTGTGCGTAGTGACGAGGCCCGGCTAGTGCATGAGCCAGTGCCGGCCCGTTTTTAGGTCCATCAGTGGTTTCAACTCATAACTATACATTAGTATTAACAAATTGTACCTAATAGTAGAAGAGGAAGGTAATGCTCCCAATTAGATTGTCTATGGAAGACTTGTGCAAAAAGTCTATAAAGGTGCTCGAGAAAGATACTGGCCAAGTTGTAACTTTTAACAGTTGTTTGTTGGAAGGAAGCCAATTTATCAATCGATCAACCACGACCCATTTTGCATCATGACCTCGATTTTTATGGGGTAGCCCTATAAAACCCATGAAAATCAATTCTTATCGAGAATTTGTAGAGGTGGTAACATCGTCATTTGTTTGTACCATTCAACATCCATACACCCGCACATTGCTATGACAATGAATCTATAAGAAATGAGGCAAATAGACATAAATAATATTACCTCCCTATCATACCCAAGACTTATCCCGAGCTGTTCCTAACTAATGTGAGTACCCTCTTCACGTGCTTGTCTAGTACATATCCTTGACCGAGCCAAAATGGTGGAGGTGGAGGCTCTTTTCTTCTAGCCTTTGAAACTTCTCTTATCTTTACACTATATTTCACTTGGTACTCTTAAACAAGATCCAATATGCGCTTCAAGTTATAGGGCATGAATATGCTCAAAATTTATTGCTCTTTGACCTTTAGATGTACTAGGATCCCCCTTCCACACAAGACCTTATTTGATAACTTCGAAGACTCTTCATTCATCCATCCTAGTGGAGTATCTTCATCAATGTATTCAAGGTGCTCTTTGAGGTAGTACCCAATCAAAGCTTTGTCTCATTTTGGTCTTTGTTTCACAAGCTAACTGAATTGGATAGGTGGCTTGGAAACTATCTGACATGCACTCTTTATGGAAAACCCCCTCGGCTATGGAACCCTCTAGCCTTGCTCTATGATGCACAAAGCTCTTTATGGCTTCCATGAATCTCTTGCACAAAACATCCATTTGACTATTAACAACTCTTGTAAGCTCTATCTCCTACACTAGATGGATAAGAAAGCACAACTAAATATTTCAAAAAAGATGCCTCATTTTTTATTAAGAAAAGTAGCTCTGTGCACTCAAGCTTCTTCTATTGTATGTCACATGCATCTATATATTTTCTTGTCATCCACCTATCAAAAGCCATAAAGTAATATATTAGACCTAAACAATTACACAAATATATCTTTTAACGACCAAAGATACCTTGTTAACTCACCCAAGACTATACAACATCTCAAACACCTTTCATCAAGCATTCATCTATAACGATGGGTAACATAATGCACAAAAGGAGTTACAATTTGAATCTTGCACAAAGGATCAAGAGAGAGAATATCCAATGTGTAAGAAAATAAATCTTACCTTTGCAACATTATGTTAGTCGTGTTTTTATACCAAAGAGGCCAGAATCATTCACAATGCACAAGCTACGTAAAGATGCTTCATATCCTATGGATGTACTTGTGGGTTGTGTTCTATGGTTTATGTCGTTATCTCATCTAGAGTCAATACCCATGGGGCTTGCGTATACTCTTTCCATAATAGCATTTGAGAAAGGAGTGTAAGAACCGATTATAAATTTGTGGAGTGTTATGAGAGCCTAGGGCATGTGAGTGATAGTGTGCCAAGTTATATACTTGTAAATGCTACTAGATCTTTAGATGTTGGTGATGAGGCCCCACGAGTGCCTTTCAATGAGGAATAAATAGAATGGCACCAAATGCACTATCCATGGATATAAAGTAATCTTAATCATTGAGACGTCTTGTATTGCAATGCTCATATGATTTCTGTTGCAAACAAACATAATATAATGTCATTGGCATAATAATGAATTTTTTTATTATTTTGATAGTTCTAGGTGATCTTAATCTTAATTTAATTATTATCATCAAGGTTTTAAGGGTAACATAATTACTCAATTTGTTGTAAGGGACAAGTTGACCATGAGAAACTTTTGCCATAAATGACCTACCAAATGATCCCAAACAATGAAATTTATTAGAGAGAGAGAGAGAGAGAGAGAGAGAGAGAGAGAGAGAGAGAATTGTAACATTTGAACTCTTTCATTCAAACTTCTTTTTTATATAAAAAAAGAGAGATGCATGGGCATTGTGCACACAAAGAGAGTTTGTGTGCATTCCAAACATTGAATCTTCAAATAAGCAAAATAACTTCATTAGTTAATTGACACTATATGTTATGGGTCTTACCTAATCCAAATTTTGATGTTGATAATGATTACATCTATCTTTGCATGACATTTCATGTCTATTATTGGAGTGCATGAAGATCTTGCATAAGAGTGGTCCAACTAGCTACAATAGATTAAAGGATATCTATTATAGAATCCGAGATACACGCTCGACTTTCTTATATACTTAAAATATATATGGCGAATATTATGTTGGCACAGAGGAAGAATAGATGAGAGAAAAGAAAGATATATAGAGAGAGAGGTAGAGAAATTGGCAACACACTAGGGACTGGAAGATGGGCCAACCCCCCCTTGTGGAGTTATATTATTGACAAGGAGCAAGCTCTTCCATTACACATAAGCTAGTTCTTACTTGTAGATCTTGGAAACAAGATCACGGTTCCTTGCACGGTATACAATCGACTAACTCTTGCACAACTTGGAAGTTTGTACCTTTTGATCCTTCTTAAGTCTCCTTCTCTCCTACACAATATGTGTAGGGCTCTCCTCTTGGCGTTTGATTTCACTAGAGCTTCTGCAGCACTTGCACCTTCTTTTCTCCTCTTGGAACTTGATTTTAGCAAAGCTTCCGCAACACTTGATTTCAGCAGGGCTTTCGCAGCACTTGCACCTTCTCTTCTCCTCTTGGATACATGCAAAGTGATGCTTCCTTCACCTCTCCCTTATACCCAAGGAGAGCCTCCTCTTTTATAGGCTTTCAAGAGCTTCTCTTCTTGGAGAGAGAGTTGAGTTGATCTTCATGCAAGATGTGGTTGTTCCACTCTGCAGCACTAATTTCGAGATATCTCTTTGGGCGTTATTTGGATGAAAAAACGTCCAACACGAAAGTTATAGATCTTGCTATTTCCGATAACCCAAGCGGCCCATTTTTAGAGATCGTTTTTCTATTGTGAGATATTTTAAAAATGGATTTTCCAAAAAATAGCTTTTTAAATTGTACTCTTAACTTGTGGTCCATGCAACCACCTTGAGTCATAGATAAGGAGAGTTCATTAGATTGCCTTGGGCCTCAACCTTAAGATTGAATTCCATACAAAAGCTTGTGTTATTTTAGACCTTAGAAAGAGAAAATCGCTTCTCTCCTCACTTCTAGAGGATCACGTCTCTCGCCTTTCTTAGTGAGAGAATTCCCTCTCTCATCTTTCTTAATAAAAGAAAAGACCTTAAACCTTGACTTGTAGGGGAGAGGATGGCCCCAAATGAATGCAATGCTCATTACACACAAGTAAACATTCCCAGGTGTCCTTGGATGAACACATAAATACATATACACAATGCTAATGCACTTCCTCTTCTTAGAACTCAATCCATCTTCATTTATGTGTAACTCCTTGATTCTTGTGTACACTCTTACACTTGGCAGACACTTCTTTTGATGCCAGGAGGCATATTTCACGGTGGATTCCGTAAACTTTGATGACCGGGGCTCATACACAAAGTGGATTCTTTGCGCGAGAAGTTGATGGGAATGCCTGTCCTTTTCGGGCGTTTCATTAATTTAGTGTGTACATGGGTGATTCCATAGCGGGTGATTTCGCAAAATGCATATTAAATTAATAAACGTTTATGAGTTTAGAGTGCGCACTCGTAATAAATTAAGATTAGGATTGATTTCTAACCAGTTGATTTATCTATGTAGTTGAAGACTGCTAGGTATTCACTTTTGTCGGTTTAATTGTATTATTTTACTAACGATTGTGAATGCTTCAGTTGATGTGTAGAGATAGCAGCAGTGGCGGAGGAAAGCATTGGAGGATAGCGAGTATTCGATTTATCACTTATATTTTGATGGGCGCATACCTTAGGCATGGCGCCTATATTTTGTCCCGTCTATTTATTGAGGCGTTGGATATTTATTTATTATTTTGTATGCGCATGGGCGCACGATTATGTTATTTGTACTTGGACATTGTATTGGGCATGCCAGACTCTTTGGGCACCGCCTGTTAGCTTTATTCATATTTTGTGCTAAAGCAAACTCAAAAGCTAAAAGCTTGCTATTTTGTAATTTGGGCTATTATTTGAGCTTGAAGATGATTAATACATAAAATACATGCTTTGTGGAGTGCTCACACAAGGCATGGGGGGAGATTGCACCCAATTGGTCTCTTGTTTATGTCGTTCATGCTTTTTACCTTGAATTTTGTGCAAAAAGTAGAGTTCTATTGTTCTTGGGGACCTTCCGGCATTCATTACGCAAGCGTACATCATCCAATTTGCGCACCAGTGGTATCAGAGCGAAGCTGAGATCAAGAGCTTCCAATCGCTACCCATCTTGTGCAAAGGTGGAGCTCCTGGAACGATCGAGCTCTACGGTCAATCTCGTCGCGAACGATCAATACGAGTGGATTCCTGGCGATCAAGAACCTCTGTTTCCATCATCAGATTGCGAAGGACCAGCTTGTAGAGGCGGAGGACCACTCCTACATCCTCTTCTTCAAGTCGTCTTCATACAGAGAGATAAGACTCCATAGCCTAAAAGCTTAAAAGCTTTTATTATTATTAAGCTTAGTAGTAAAGCTTAGAGAAGCTTTATGCTTTTAAAAATTCGTCGCGAGATATCAAAATATGCCTGCGAATTTTCCGCCGGGCTGAAAAACGCCCCCCCCCCAAATTTCGCCGTTTCAGATTCCTTAAAGCCACAAGCTAAGTTACTAAAGCTCTAAATCACATAAGCTTCTCAAATTCAGCAAGTTCTGCAAGTCTCTCAAGTCGAAATCCTGCAAGTCACATAAAGCAACCAAGTTCTGCAAGTCTTGGAACTCTGCAAGTCACATAAGTCTGCAACTCTGCAAGTCAGACAAGTCACCGGAAGTCAAAACTGACTTCTGTTCAAAACTCATAGAAGGGTTGTTCCTACGCAGAAACTTCGAACTGCAAAGTTGTTCATTGGAAGGTACTCTTCGCATACGCAGGTTTGCTGAAGCATTTTCAGTATACGAAGAAGGATAAAACACAAATTTTGCGAAGATTGCAAATCCCGCAATAATCAAAGACGAAGATTGTGAAAGCCACACACAAAAATATATAAGCCTTGTATACCCGAACTTGAGCTACACTCATCCCGCTAACTTGATTTTGAGAGTGAGAGGTCTTTTGAGTTTTGCAGGATGACGGAACCACATATGGATGATTTAATGGCTGAAGGCAACCTACCTGAACCTACGATGGAGCAAAAGCTGGACTTAATTATGATGCAATTGGATGAAGAACGACGAGCTAGGCAAGCATTACAAGTACAATTGGCTAATTTACAAAGATCGACTACCGACAAAGAGGAACCTCAATCTGAAGATCTTATCCGACGTACCATCGACGGGACTCTCGAAGCTCAATCCATCCGCAAGGAAACAAAGATAAGTAAAAGAAATTTCAAATTCCGTACTTTCAATGGCACTCGAGAGGGAAAAACTATTCTTACATTCATTAGTCAGTTTGATGACTACTTTCATGAGGAAACCTATGCAGAAAAAGATAAAATCAAGTGTGTCACTAATCATTTAGTGGATAGAGCATCTCTTTGGTGGATCGTGGTTCGTAAAAGTATAGATTGTCCCGCTACCTGGGAGAATTTCAAGAAGAAGTTTATGCAGAATTTCCTTCCTCCACAATTTCATGAAAAAGCCATAAAGCAATGGGACCTTCTTCAGCAACGAGATCGTGAGCCTATTCCTCAGTACACCGAACGCTTTTGGAATGCATTTCTCCAGTTACGCATGCTTGAAGACGTACTTGAAGCGACACACAAGCGCAAGTATATATCTAGATTACTTAGGCATTACTACGCTGAAGTTAATATGTTCAAGCCTACAACTCTTGAGGACACAATTTCATTAGCTCATGACACTGAAGACAAGCTGCGAGGAAGAGACAAGCGTCCACAGCAATTCCAAGCCAATGGTAACTATGGATCTAAGCAATTCAACTCAAATTTTAGAAGATTTAATCAAGGTCGTTTCCCTTCATCATCTTTTCGTAAAAATTGGGCAAAACCACCTGCTTTACCATCCAATACCAACCAAAACCCTAAGCCTATTCCACAGCCAAATCCTAATATCCCTAGACTTCCTGCCATTGCAAACAATGTAACCAAAGCCAAGCCTATAGTCTGTTATAAATGCCACCAGCCTGGACATCTAGCAGCAAATTGCCATTCGAAGAAGCCACCTATCCATATCAACTACCTTGGAGCAATGGAAGATGACGAACATGAAGAAATGCCTGATTTCACGGAAGATGAGGACGACATTACTACTCCTTTGGATACTTTACCAGGTATGCCAACTCCACATTCTTTATTGACAATGAAATGTCTAGTGCATGGAAAGGAAAATATTATTTTGCATGATGATGGTAGTACTCATGATTTTATTTCTGCAAAACTAGTAAAAGAATTGAAATTACAGACTGTACCTACGCATTATCGCATCAAAGCAGCATTCTTAGGCACTAGGTATAATGGTACACAGGAAGTGCATGACTTAGAAATTCAAATTGGTGAATACACTGAAAGAAGAAATTTCCTAGTTGTACCATTACAGTCCAGTGATATTATTTTAGGAATGCCTTGGCATCATCAGCATAACCCTGATATAGATTATTCCACACATTCAATTAATATTCAATTTCAAGGAAAACATATTACATTGTATGGTATGCATGCATCTAATGTTTTTCCACTACTTTCGCATACTCAAGCTAAACGTGCATTACGCAAAAGTAGTAAATCTTATCTGATTTGGGTGAATGAACTTCAAGTTAAAGAAAATCATATGCACCCTAGGCATAAAGAATTTCTTGCACATTTTAAAGACTGTTTTGCCGAAGATCTACCACCTGGTTTACCTCCTTCATGTCCAGAAGACCATAAAATAGATTTGATTCCTGGTACCCAACCACCTTGTAAAGCACCATATAGGCATAACCAGATAGAGCAAAACGAAATTCAAAGTCAAGTTGAGGAATTACTAAATAGAGGATTGATTAGACCTAATAGTTCTCCATTTGGTGCACCTGTTCTATTAGTAAAGAAAAAGAATAATACCTATCATATGTGCATTGACTATCAAGCTTTAAATAAAATCACTATAAAGAATAGGTATCCAATTCCTAAAGTCGATGACCTTATGGATAAACTGCAAGGTTCTGCCATATTTAGTAAAATAGACCTTAAGTCTGGTTATCATCAGGTGAGACTAGATAAGTCTGACATATTCAAGATTGCATTTAGGACACAGTTTGGTCATTATGAATTTTTAGTGATGCCTTTCGGATTGACTAATGCACATGTACATTTAGTAGAATGATGAATCGTATATTTTTGAAATATCAGTATTGTGTTATTGTATTTTTTGATGATATTTTGGTGTTTAGTCAAAATGAGAAAGAACATTATGAGCATTTGTCATTGGTTTTCCACTTATTAAAAGATAATCAACTGTATGCAAATCCGGAAAAGAGTGAGTTCTTTAAAACAGAAATTGAGTATTTAGGTCATATTGTATCATTTGATGAAATTAAGGTTGACCCTAAGAAAATAGATGCAATATTGAATTGGCATGTACCTAAAAATGTGCATGAGTTACGATCTTTCCTAGGTCTTGCTAGTTTCTATAGAAAGTTTGTGCGTAATTTTTCATTACTTGCTTTACCATTGACTAAACTTCTGAAGAAAGGTATTGTTTATCATTGGTCCAATAATCAACAGAAATCCTTTGACTTATTGAAGCATGCATTAACCCATGCTCCTGTACTACAGTTGCCTGATTTTAATAGACCATTCTTTTTAGTAGTGACCGATGCTAGTAGATCTGGAATAGGAGCCGTACTTATGCAATACAATCATCCCATAGCCTATTCTAGTTGTAAGCTAAAACCCTCTGAAATGAAATATTCCACATATGATAAAGAATTATTAGCCGTGGTACAAGCTTTAAGACAATGGAAACACTACTTAATGGGCTCTGAATTTATGATTAAGACTGATCAGCAAAGTATTAGACACTTCCTTAGCCAACCTCAAATATCTGACCGACATATCAAATGGGCATCCTTTATTCAAAGTTTTCATCTGATTATCCAATATCAACCCGGTAAAGAAAATGTAGTGGCTGATGCATTAAGTAGAAGACCTACCATTCATAATATTTCTGTTATATCATTTGATTCTTTGATTGCTATGAAAGATACTTATCATTAGGATATTACTTTTCATGCTGATTGGAATAAATTAGTTCAAAATAACTTGATTCCTATTGATTCACTATCTTATAATGATGGATTTATGTTTTATGAAAAGAGATTATGTGTTAGAGTTCCATTTAGATCTTTTGTTTTGAATGAGATTCATTGTCCTCCATATCAAGGTCATAGAGGTATCATATCTACTTTACGTACATTATGGCCGCATATGGACACTGATGTATCTAACTTTGTTTCCGAATGTTTGATTTGTCAAAGAGTTAAGAGACATCATGGTAAACAGTATGGATTACTTATGCCTTTATCTATTCCATCGAGACCATGGAAACAAATTTCTATGGATTTTATTACTGGTTTACCTAATACTAAATCTAACCATGATATGATTTGGACAGTAGTAGATAGGTTTAGTAAACAAGCATATTTCATTCCATGTAAGAAAACTTTAACAGCATCATAGGCAGCACAATTGTTTTTGAAAACTGTTTTCACTAACCATGGATTACCAAAAGTTATTATTTCTGATCATGATTCTAGATTTTGTAATAACTTTTGGATTACTTTGTTTGCTAACCTAGGCACAAAAATTGATTTCTCATCTGCATTTCATCCTGAAACTAATGGACAAACAGAAGCCACTAACAGTACTATACTAGATCTTTTATGTGCTTACACCATTTCTAAACCGCAGACATGGGATACACATTTGCATTTATTACAGTTTGCATATAACAATACACCACACACATCTACAAAGAAAGCACCGTTTGAAATGATTTATGGTTATAGATTGTCTACACCTGTTGCATCTTTATCAAATAGAATTCAAAGTGCTGATGATATTGCTAGTATGCACAATACTATTTTTGATGAGGTTAAAGACATGATTGCCAAAGCCCAGCAATCATATACCAAGCAAGCCAATAAGAAAAGACAAGCAATGAATTTCAAAGTTGATGACTATATTTGGTTGAGAATAGAAAAACGTAGATTACAAAGTGTAGATAGACACCCAGTTGTTAATTAGCCCCTAGATTCTATGGACCATTTAGGATCATTCATAAAATTAATAACAATGCATTCAAGTTAGAATTACCACTTCACTGGAAAATTCACAACACATTTCACATTAGTTTATTAAGACCCTTTAGAGGCCAATTACCTGTACACCCTGTTTATGAAAACCCACCTTTGTTAGAGGAAGAGACTGAAATACTTGAACCTGAAGCTATCATAGATACTGCTTTTATAACCACTAGAACTGGCCGAAGATATTCTAGATATCTAGTCAAATTTAAGAACCATCCTGTAGAAGAAGCCCAATGGATGCACGCTAGAGACTTAAATGCTTTCCCCACTCTCTTAGCTCCACATTGAGCTAATAGCAATTGAGGTCAATTGCTATCCCACCCCGGGGGTATGATGCCAGGAGGCATATTTCACGATGGATTCCGTGCCACGGTGGATTTCGTGAGGTTTTACGGTGGATTCTGTAAACTTTGATGACCGGGGCTCATACACAAAGTGGATTCTTTGTGCGAAAAGTTGATGGGGACGCCTGTCCTTTTCGGGCGTTTCATTAATTTAGTGTGTACATGCGTGATTCCATAGCGGGTGATTCTGTAAAATGCATATTAAATTAATAAACGTTTATGAGTTTAGAGTGCGCACTCGTAATAAATTAAGGTTAGGATTGATTTCTAACCAGTTGATTTATTTATGTAGCTGAAGACTGCTAGGTATTCACTTTTGTCGGTTTAATTGTATTATTTTACTAACGATTGTGAATGCTTCAGTTGATGTGTAGAGATAGCAGCAATGGCGGAGGAAAGCATTGGAGGATAGCGAGTATTCGATTTATCACTTATATTTTGATGGGCACATACCTTAGGTATGGCGCCTATATTTTGTTGCGCCTATTTATTGAGGCGTTGGATATTTATTTATTATTTTGTATGCACATGGGCGCACGATTATGTTATTTGTACTTGGACATTGTATTGGGCATGCCAGACTCTTTGGGCACCGCCTGTTAGCTTTATTCCCATTTTGCGCTAAAGCAAACTCAAAAGCTAAAAGCTTGCTATTTTGTAATTTGGGCTATTATTTGAGCTTGAAGATGATTAATACATAAAATACATGCTTTGTGGAGCGCTCACACAAGGCATGGGGGGAGATTGCACCCAATTGGTCTCTTGTTTATGTTGTTCATGCTTTTTACCTTGAATTTTGTGCAAAAAGTAGAGTTCTATTGTTCTTGGGGACCTTCCGGCATTCACTACGCAAGCGTACAGCATCCGATCTGCGCACCATCTTTCCCCCTTCAAAACTTGTACTGCCTGTACCAAATATCCCCATCATAGTGCTTTGATCATCCCATTAAGTGATGCACTAGGAATATTGGTCTCTAAATGGTCTGATGGCCATGCTAGATCATCATCAACACTTAAAGAAAAGCGAGTCATTAATTTATTGACATGAATTTATTAAATAGAGAATGTGTAATAAGCAATCAATTTAGTGACAATATCCATGGCTCATATGTAGATAGTGACGATATTATGGATGATAACATTATTGATTTTCTTCACAATTGGTGTGATTATAGAAGTAGTGACATTGACAATAGCGAGTACTTTCTCCGAGTTAAAGCTCTCAAATTGATCTATGTAGGCTCAAGATAACACGATTAAGTACAAGTTTGTTTATCTTAAATCTCCAAAATTGTTCTACTTGGGATAATTCATTAATGTTAGCACTTGAAGTAAGTACATTACATTGTCATCATACTATTCATGATTAAATAAGATCTGTTTATGTTCTCTTGACCATCCCATACATAAAAAATTGTTAGTTGCTTTGTTACAAGTTTCTACTTGTAGACAATGTTCCTCTCACAACCAAACATGAGGTGAAAAGAATGTTGGGCTATCTTGGACTCAATTACAAGATCATATATATGTGTTTGAATGCTTTTGTCTTATATCAAGGGTAGTATGAGAGTTTCATGACATGTCCAAAATGCAATACATCTTGTTATAATGATGAGAGCTGTAAGATCCCTAACAAGGTTCTTTGTCATTTTCATTTGGCTCCATATATAAAACATATCTTTTAAAATTAAAATCAATAGAGTTGATGGATTGGGGTGCCTAGAATGTAATTAAGGATTGAATCATGTGGATTCCTATTGATTGCCTTGCCTTGAAAATTTCAACACAAGATAGCTAGAATTTGAAAAAAAGTCATGTCACATGAAGATGGATATTTGTTTGGATGGTGTTAGCCCATTATTCACATGTTCTAGCAGATGGTTCACTTGGCCAGTAACACATTATCTGTTGTGATTTTGAGAAGACATCAAGTCAAAGGCATTAACATTAACATATACTTGGCACAATTGATTGACAATCTCAAAGAGCATGAGAAGGGATAAATGTGGTAGATATGTCCAACCGAGTTGGAAAATAAGCTTCAAGGTTTGTGGAATTCTAGCATGGACTATCCACAACTTCGTTGGATAATCATTATGTATAAAAATATATTATGATTTACTATGATGGGTGGTTAGTGGAATTCTAGCATAGACTATCTACAACTTCCTTGGATAATCATTATGTATAAAAATATATTATGATTGACTATGGTGGGTTTAACATGTATGGTTCTTTCATTGGGGATTTTATGAATGGCAAACCTAGCAAGGCTTATTGCTCGTGGTCAAAATAAAGGAATGTTATTTGCCTTGGATGCAAAAACTCCCATCATATAGAGCTCTATGTATGCTAAGACATATCATGGACAAGATAAATATGTCAAACTATGGCATAAAAGGATTGGGCATGTGAATTTGCAAAGGCTTAAATAGATATAGTCTAGACAAGTGGTTTGTGGGCTTCTGTAGTTTGGATATGTAAATTATGCTAATGTATGTGAGGGTTATCCAGTTTGGCAAGTGGTCTAGACTCCCATTTCCAAAGAGGGGGAGAGTGAGCAACCATTCTTTGGAAATGGTGCGTTCTAATATTTGGGATCCATGTCAGAATGTCTCTTTGAGTGGGAAATATAGGTTCTATATTACTTTCATTGATGATTTCAACAGGATGATAAGGGTGTACTTTTTGTAACATAAAAGTGAAGCATTTGAAAAAGTTTTGGGAGTTTATAGCCATGGCATAAAAGCAATTTGGGGGCTACATAAAATGCTTAAGATCGGATAATGGTGAAAAATATATATCAAATGAGTTCTCATACTACTTGAGAAATCATGAGATAAAAAAATAGGTAAAATGCAAGTATACAATACAACAAAATGGTGTAGCATAAAGGAAGAACAAGATTATTGTGGTAGTAGCAAGGGCAATGATGAATCATATGCATATTCCCTTGACTTATTGGGCTAATACTGTACACACTATAGTCCATATCATGAACATGACACCAATAGATTTGACTCATCATATGTCTCCATATGAGAAGACGTGGAAGACACCTATAGTTGCATACCTTAGGATGTTTGGTTGTGTATTCTATGTACATGTCTCTAATGACTTGAGGAAAATATGGAGCCAAAGGCTATTAAAGGCATTTTTCTTACGTATCCATATGAGAAGAAAGGCTACAAATGTTATGATACTTTCACTTCAGAGGTTCACTTAAGCGGGGATGTGAGATTCAGTATGAGAAGTATTGGTATTGACTAAAAGATGTACTTGAGATGAATGTTTACGAAAGCAATGATGATGATGGGTATGCAAAGAAAATTGTAGTGAATAATGGCCAAAGATATCAACATGTTGAGGATATGTTTGGACCTCAAGATCATGAAGAAAGCAGTGGTATTTATAGTCCATGGAGTAGAAGGTTGAGAAGTGCACAAAAGAGGGTGAAAATTGCACAAGGAAAGAAGCCAATAGGTGAAACTTTTGATGAGGACTCTATGGATGATGAATTTGGCATATCACATGTAAGAACTCCATGGATAAAGAGTGCAAGAAAGTATGTTCTACCAAATGATGTAAGAATGATTGAGACACCATCTAGTTCACCTCAGTTGAGGAGATCAAATAGACTGAGGTATCTAGTGGATAGATTGACACATAATGGCTTCATGAAGATGCACTATGCATACATGGTATTGTATGCTCAATATGTAGAGCCCACTTGTTTTGAAGAGGTAGTTGGAAACAAAGATTGGAAGAATGCTATAGATGAGAAAATGGATGCATTGACAAAGAACAAGACATGCGATTTAGTTTTGCCTTATGGCAAGAAGATGATTAGCTACAAGTGGGTCTATAAAGTCAATTGCAAATTAGATGGCTCATTGGAGAGATACAAGGCAAGGTTAGTTTGCAAAAGGCTATGTTCAAACATATTGTTTGGATTATGAAGAGACATTTAGTCCAGTGGCTAAGACATTTAGCCCAAGTTAGCTCCTGCATATGACTGTAAATTATATCAAATGGATGTGAAGAATACCTTCTTGAATGGTACATTGGAATAGGAAGTATATATAAATCAACCAAAAGGGTATGCACACACCATAAGTAGTTTCATAATGTGTGCAAGTTGAGGAAGGCATTGTATGGATTGAAGCAGGCACCAAGAGCCTGGTGGGAGAGGATATGCAAGTTCTTATATAGCATGGGATTTTAGGAAAGCATGACCAATTATTTAATTTACATTAGACACATAAAGGATGGAATAGTTGTTGTGGTCATCTATGCTGATGATCTCATCATTATCGGTACTCTTGAAAGAGATATTATTGAAATAAAACATAGATTGCACAAGGAATTTGATACCAAGGACCTTGCTTTATTGAGGTACTTTCTTAACATTAAGGTGGTTGACACTCCACATAGAGTTTGATTAGTGCATAGACAATACTCATTGGAGATGCTAGAGAAGTATAGAATGATAACATGCAAGTGAGTAGATACACCATTGGATCAAAACATTAAGATGGTGGATGATGGACAATATGTGGAGGATGTTACTATGTTTAGAAAGATGGTTGGGAGGCTAATCTAGCTAACTTGATGCTACAACTATTCATGCTTTGTAGGATGCAGATATGAGATGAAGCATTTTAATGGGCAAAATGTATCAATATATCTATGGGTATATGTAGACAAGATGATTTTTCATGGGGTTTTTCAATATGCATGGAGTTGGTATTTTTCCTATATTGTTGTGCATGCATTGCAAGAATGATTGGCTAAATTATATCACAGAGATGCTAATTGGGTTGCCTTTAAGAAGGCTCTCAAAGAGGAGTTTTTTCCCGAAGACACAATATTAGTTACATAGAATACATTTACATATGGGGTGAAAAAACCTAAGAAGGGTCTTGTTGATGCAGCCTTGCTACGTGAATTTGAAAGTCGCTATGCTTAGTTGGATGTGGATGACCAGCAATAACTGGAGAGTCAAAAAGTTGAGTTATTCTTGAAAGCTACTAACCTTGTGTTGTAGGAGATATTAACTAATTGGCTAGAAGATGAAACCCCAAAAATTGGGCTGAAGCTTGCATGATCTACATTTGAATATGATATACCTTCATTCAAAGGTTGTAAAATTGGATGAGGAAGTGGAAGAGAAGGGGCAGATAATAGCAAGGCCTGCTAGAGAATGGTTTAAGAGATTATGTATATTGTGTGATAACTTGTAGCATAAAAAGTGGGAGTGTATGGC
Organism: Lygodium microphyllum; assembly: GCF_053477565.2. Lineage (NCBI taxonomy): Eukaryota > Viridiplantae > Streptophyta > Polypodiopsida > Schizaeales > Lygodiaceae > Lygodium > Lygodium microphyllum. The sequence goes on from NC_141162.1 coordinate 20,983,546, forward strand.
TTATCATGATGTAGAAGCAAAGAGCTTGGTGTTTTGGAAAGATGGAAAATTTCATGCAATTGAAACATGGTTGTCTCTTGAGGCAAACTTTGGCGAAGGGGGTATGTAGAAGTGGTTGGAAGAATTGGCAGTAGGAATGCATTTGCAACCATACATGTTGCTACATATGAATTGGAACTTGAGAAATCATATGATTCTTTGGATGCATACAAAGTTGATGCAAAATCTGTAGTATGGTCATGAGAAGGGGAATATGGCTAGGGATAAATTGATAGGTGCTACTTAGAGTATATGAGATAAACTGGATGGGATGCTCCTATTGATTCATTTACTACCTATACATATTTGGCTAAGGTGTATAATATGGATGCTATTGTTGAGGAAAAGAGAAGGGATCAGGATGATGTAGATCCTTCTACTACACGTCCTTCAAAGTGCATGACATGAAGAATGATGGACCAGTAGAAGGCTACTGAAAAAGCTAGTTTGGAACATGCAATGGAAGATGTCTTGTATGAAAAGAAGTAATAGGGTAAAAAGAGAGGCAAGCAACCTAGTTAACAAGCTACAGTCTAATATAGAGACAACAATCGATATAAAGAAAGTCCTTGAGAAATGTATTCTTAGAAGCAAAGTTGAATGTACACTTGGTGAGGTTCTTGGAATTTCTAAACATGAATTTTATGACGAGATAATAGATATCATTAAGTGGAAAAGGCAATTTATAGGAGAACCTACTCAAGCACTATTGCATATTGAAGAAGATGTGGGTTCATAGGGTATTAAGTTAGAATCTATTGATGATTCCATTTGTATCAGAAAATAAGTTGATGTTAAAAATGGATTGTATAAGGGTGGACAAAATGGCGTTATGGCTGAAAATATTATGGTGGGTAGTACTACACATAATAAGTTGTGCAACAATAGGTTCATGAGGAAGATGAAGCTCATTTTTTTCCTAACAGACACTACTCTTGTACGCATTGGGCAAGAGCTACAATTAAAACTGTTGTGAAGATAGGTCTGAAATTAATGTAATGGCATGTAGTCTATATGAGAATGGTGGATGGCTAGTGGATATGGATCTTGGCTGTCATATGTGGGCTGCAAACAACTCATCAAGGGAACTTTATGGTGCATGCTTGAGTAGTCCAATGACTATTGGAGATATCCAAGATGAGTATCACTTCTTTGTGCAAGATTCATGCAATTATCTAGTTATCTTGGAGTAGGCACACATTGTGGAATCAAGGATGGAAACTAAGGTGATAGATGATGGTTCTTTTTATGCTCGTGTGCGAAGTAAAGATGGGAAAATGGTAGTTCATTTTTTAACTGTATGTGTTAATCATCCCCATAATCAGGATATGCTTAGAGATTATTTGGTTCCATCTAATACTAGCGAATTTAAGGGTTTTTAGACAACACTATAGTATATGGAGGTTATGGTAGTGCTTCTTGGAAGATATTTTTGCCTCTAAGAAAAGGGAAAACTATCTTTGTGGCTAGTTTTTAGGAATGAACAACAAGCAATACAAGTAGATTCGAGCATATTGCAACCATGTGCAAGGCTGAAAAGGGTTGTGTACATAAGGTTGAAAAAGAGATGAAGAAATATAAAGGTTGTATGTAATGGGCTTCTCTCACTAGTGGAAAGGGATTAGCCTATTGAAATCGGCTACATGGATCAACTATTGTGACTCCAATGGAGATCTTTATAGCACCGCATGTTCCATGGAATCTTAAACCGATTCTTTTTCCTCATTCATACTTGCCTAAGCTGATGGAGCTCTTAAATATGAGAAAATCAAGATGAAGATTTTGGAGCCATCTTCCTATACTCTAATAGCTAGTTTATAATCCCAAAGAGAAGAATGGGGCATTGCAGTTTATACAAGATATGTAGCTAGTCAACAAGGTCACAATAAGGAATGTAAGTGTAGGGCCTATTATAGATGAGTTTGCAAAATCCTTTGCTAACAAGGCTCTTTACTTCATGGGGGATTTATACATGTCTATGAACAATTTTAGCTTGCATTAGAGAGCTGAGATATCACTACTCTGAAAATACCACTTGGCTTGATACACATGTGTACCCTTCCATAGGAGGTGACTAACTCAGTTGCCCACATGATGAATGCAATGCATAAGGTCTTGAGAGACTATATCCCACAACTCACAATGCCCTCTCTTGACAATGTCTCTATTAAGAGTTATGAAGTGCAAAAAACGAATGAGTTGGATGACAAGGGTTGCAAGATGTTTGTTGTTGACCACATAACTGATTGCAAGAAGATTTTGACTTGGTTAGAGGAAGTGCATCTCACTCTATCAAGTGCAAAATCTATCTTTGGTGTTGAGGAGGTACTAATTGTATGGCATATATGATGTGGACCCTACGTTCGAAAGCCTTCACCAATAAATATTGATGGGATTAGGAGGATGTAGAAGGTATGCTCCAATGTATTAGAAGTCATGATGTTTTAGGTGCATGCATATTTTGTTTGATATGGTTTTCCTCATTTGGCGCATGTCACTAAAAGCCTTTATCAGTTATTAAGGAAGGGACAAAAGTTTCATTGGGAAAGGTAGCATACAAAGGCTATTTGAGCTAAGGAAGTCATTGAATTTTGCATCAACCTTGAAGAAGGTGGATTATTTGAATGGAAGGTCTATCATCCTTTGCCAATACGAGGCCTATTGGTATTGGATGGCTAGTGGGATAGGATGATGCTAAAAGGAATAGATATGCTATTAGATTTGGAGTAAAGGTGCTAAACAAGATGCAATGGAGGTATTCGTAAGTAAAGAGGGAGCTTTGGGGAGTGGTTACAACTCTTAAATGTGATAGAGAGTATTTTATGGGTGGTCATGTTGTGGCAAAGACATATTGTCTATAGTTATTGGGTATGATAACTAGTTGTACTATCGACATTACCATGTTGTGTTGGATAGTTTATACTAAGTCAGTCAACCCCAATTTACAACATATTGCAGGGAGGAACAATCGAATGGTTGATATGTTATCATGCTATGAAGATGGCATGATGGACGAGGATGAAAATGAGGGTTTTTTTGCTAAAAATGATGAAATTATAGTAGGGGTTGATTGTGTAGTTATTGTATATGCATGCACATGTCTTAAATGCTAGTATAGTTGTCATAAATGCTAGAAAAGCAGTAAATTCAGCAAGTACAATAGCTACACTATCTTAGAATGTTGTTATCATAGGGAATTCATCTACAAAGAAGGAGCTTTTAACCAATGGGAAAAGTAGGTATATCAAGAAGAAAACATCATAGGTATTATGTTTCAGCTATGGAGGTGTTTCTGGAAGAGGAATATTAAGGGTAATGGCTAAGAATAGGCCAATATCTCAGCACTCTTTATAAGATGAAAGAATGGTTAAGGGAGAAGTTCAAGATGATCAAGAGAAAGGCATATAGTTTCTTTTTGAACAATGGATATTTATGGAAGCATGCTAAGCAGACGAGGGGAGCTCCACAACGAGTTCTTGCAAATCAAGCCACACGGGTACAATATATATGGGAGTTCCACAAAAGCTTATGGACTAGTCATAGGGTTGTGTGGGGCACCTTTGAGAAAATCAAAGAAAGATATTGGTGGCAAGGGATATATGCAAACATTGCTTATTTTGTGGAATCTTGTGCTACCTATAAGATATATTTTTCAATGAGACATCAAGATGGTGGGTTACAACCAACTTATCACTTGTCTCTTAATTTTAAATGGATAGTGGATTTGGTTACTAGGCCTATATGTTTATGATAGATGCAGTACGTGTGCAAGTAGAAGGGAAAACACTTAGGACAAAGACTACTCAAGCGCAGTGTGTACATTTCTCTTGTAAGAGGTTTTTTTTCAGCATGGGTATGTTGGAAAAATTAGTGCAAATTGGGGTGAATTGGATGTAGATCAAGCAAATAGTTTTTCTCTCACTTGGGAATAAAGTTGGCTCTTACTTCAGCCTATAATCCAAAAGGTAATGGCAAAAGTAAACGTGGACATCTACCTATTGTTAAGGCCTTGACCAAGTCATGTGGAGGGAATATGAAAGACTGGCCATGAGTGCTTCCATATGCTTTGTGGGCTAATAGAATAATTCATAGTGCTATCACAAGGAATTCGCAAGATGAATTTATGTATGGTCAGAAGCCCATCATGCCAATAGAAGAAATGGCTGCTAGATGGAGTGTGATACCTTGGGAAGAGGAGTTGAATAGAGATGAGTTGATGGTTTTACACATAAGGCAATTAGAAAGAAGTTTAAAAGATATTAGGATAGTAGTGGAGAAGTTAAAGGCAACCAACATGCTTCAGAATAAGAAATGGTTTGATAAGAGATATAGACTTCGACCAAGAGCCATACAAGAAGGTGATTGGGTGCTGATTTATGACATTAGCTTGGAAAATTAGCATAGTGCCAGTCAAAAAGTGTCTAAGAAATGGTTTGATCCATATGTGGTTTGGTCCATTAGCTTGGAAAATTAGCATAGTGCCAATCAAAAGTTGTCTAAGCGATGGTTTGGTCCATATGTGGTAATACATGTATTTGGCAAATGCTACCTATTCACTTGTTGAATTGGATGGGATAGCATTGTACATTCCTATAGGCTTATAAATGGATCAAGCTCTTTAAGCGAAGAGAGTCTACACAATATAAATTGGATGAGATGAATACAAGTATTGACCTTGATAGTATGGAATAAGAAGAAGAGAATAGCATGGATATGGATGAGGAAGATGTAGAAATTACACAGCATAGTGCATATAATCTGAGTAAGTCAAAATGGGGGCCTCAAAGCCTAGTGATGGTTGAGCCACGTACACCTCCTCCTTGATATCACCATCCAATAATGTTGATTTAACAACCATTTGGTAAATTGCCCACTTCTTATGAGCGGCTATTACAAGGACTATGCAAATAGTGGTCATTCTGTAGTTGGAGCAAATGATTCTTGAAAATAAAATCCTTCAACTTATGAAAATCCTTGTGCAACTAATTTGGCATTGTACTTTTCTAAACTATAACGATCTTGTACTTTACCTTCTGGACCCACTTGTTGCCAATCATCTTTCTCTTTTTTGGCCGATCTACTAGCTCCCAAGTATCATTCTTCATTATAATGTCATACTTAGCTTGCATAGTTGCTCTCTCTCTCTCTCTCTCTCTCTCTCTCTCTCTCTCTCTCTCTCTCTCTCTCTCTCTCTCTCTCTCTCTCTCTCTCTCTCTCTCTCTCTCTCATTCGTCCACTTCAGGGCTCACTCCCTTCAATAAGCTATCTAGGGTGGCATATCAATATGTGGGCGCCCATTGAAAAAGTGGCCAAAATGTGGACATCAAGCCTTTTTGGGGCTATCGGTATGAAACCCTAAATGAAGTGTGTGAACTAAAGAAGTGGTTTCTCAACACTATTGAACTTGAAGCACAACTACATGCTCAATACCTACCAAGGGAGTCTCAATATCAGAAAGTAGAACCATGACTTTAGCTACATTGTCCTCTATGAGTATCTCAACATAATTCAATATACTCTTCAAAGGCACTCTTGCCATTTGGAAGACTTTCAAGACCTAGATTGATAGCATTGACAAGGCCTAGCCTATTAAGGAGAATACACAACATCTTACATATAGCTCCCAACCTACCCCAAAACTCGATGCTCTAGGAGTTACCACGTTCTAGGAGGGTGTTGAATAACATGTAGTTCTACTTGTGGAAGCCCTCACTAAATTCACAAAAAGAGGCATTCTAAACACGTGAGATTGTGTCAGTATTGTGAACTAAGTAGTGCTTAGGACATGGGAAAACCCTTTGATTGAGCCTAACCATTTTAGTCTCACAGTTGTTGTACTAATGGTTCTAGAGTGCACCCCCTAGGTGTGCTAAAGGATTGGCTAGTAAAGATAGCTAGTTGCAAGATCTCTATCACATTTGTGGTCATGAATGGAGTTGATTATGACTTGTTGTTTGGCCAATCATGAATACACAATGTATAATCATTGAAGATTGGGGTAATGGTGTATACTTTTTGGGAAATTGCACTAAGGTTATGCACATTGAAATGAATAGCTAGAAGACTACTCATGTCAACCTAGATGCTATTTCCAACTTGTTGCGAGGAGATGCCATCTTTCCTCCAACATAGAAGCCCTTAAACATTGTGAAATCCTTTGAGGATGAGCAAGATTCGATGCATACCCTTGCCACCCTGGGGCTACCATTTACCAAGGAAGACAAGTATAAAGTAGCTAATTAAGGTCAATAAGGTCTAACGAAAGCCCTACTCAATGTGCTTGATACCCCCAAAGACTTTCTTTTTGTGCAATTGTTGATGATAAACCCTAGCCCATCAACATCATCTAAGCCTAAGATTCTCCCCCATCCACTAATAAACTTGAGCTTCACAAATATCATGTCTCAATGGCAACTTTTTTTTAAGCATAGGACAAAGGATACAAATCTATTGATATTTGAAGAATTATTTGTCAGTCCGACAACCTAGAAGTGCATCCCACATTAATAGTTATCTGACTATCATAATCGGCTCTTTGTTTGAACCATGGATGCCAAGAGCTTCAACATTGATGTTGGAGAATGACCCTGAAAATGCCTCCACTGAGTATGAAGTGATACCAATTCTGATCTTGACTATGACACTGATGGATGGATCATTGAGAAAATTACACTAGATCCAAAGCCCTCTAAGCACAAGCCCCTCCTCATCCTAGAATACTTGCAAGCCATGGATTATGAGAAACTAGAATTACACATCTTGGATCTAGCTTCCAACGCTAATCTATTTACCATTGCACCATCAAAAGACCTACTGTAGAGTTAGATTCAGAGTATGATCTTAGCATTGACTCGAATTCCAAAATACCTTAGCCTACTATAGCTCTAGGCTCAAAGATAAATTTTCCAATTCACTTGATTAGAAAGTATCTTAAGAAAGCTATGGAGAATCTTGACTTTGATGTAGTTCTCAATGAAAGCCTCTGGATCTCCCCAAGTACTTTACTAAATTTAAGAAGGGGGACTGAGTTGTCAACATACTTGGGTGCAAAATGATAGGTTGCAACCAATGAACCTATTGGTAGGTAAAGTAAAGGAAGATTATCTTACTAAGTAGGGGGAAACACCTAAGCTTGTGTTTATTATTGCTGAGGATCTTAACATGGAAGATGAAGAGACACTCATCTCGTTATTCGAGGAGTTTTGTGATGTTTTTGCTTGACCTCAAGAAATTGTCATGTTCATACTGGACTAATTCTTCGCTAGATGATAAAGTGGAAGAACTTATAATTCTCCTCCCCCACTATTTGTGGTTACTCCTTGAACACCACATCGCGGCTTGCTATGATCTTCTTTGCTTCTTGGTCATACAATTTGTAAGCATTTTGCTCATCACTATAACCCAAGAAGATACATTTTTTGTTTTTTGGATTTAACTTGTTTCTCTTATCCTTTGAAACATGTGCATAACATTGACATCCAAAAGTTCTAAAATGTGAGACGGGTGGTTTCCTATTAGAACAGGCCTCATGAGGAGTTTTTCTCTTAAGAGCCTTTGTGTAACTCCGATTGAGAATATAGAATGTAGTATTAATAGTTTCTACCCAAGATGGTTAGGCAATCCCTTGCCCTTAAGCATGCACATTTCCATTTCCACAATGTTACGATTTCAGCATTCAACAATGCCATTTTGCTAAGGTATATGAGGCATCATCAATTGACGATTGATCCCTTTGCTCTTACAAAAGTCTTCAAACTCCTTTGAGTTGAACTCACCACCACCATTTGTTTTAAACTTCTTCACTCTTTGCCTTGTTTTATTCTCAATACATTTTAGCCATTCTTTAAACTTACCAAAGCTTGAGTCTTATCATGAAGGAAGTACACTCACATCTTCCTACTCTAGTCATCGATGATCAACATAAAATAACAAGATCCTCCTAAGGCTTTTGTATATATTTTACCCCACAAGTCATCATGTACCAACTCTAAAGGACCCTTTGCTCTATTCTTACTTTTTTGTGGAAATGCCTTTCTCTGTTGCTTCCCTATCATACAAGCTTCACATGGTTCCTTCATTTTAGTTACTGTAAGAAGGTGAGCAACCATACATTGCTTATGCATCTCCTTTAACACTGTAAAACCAATGTGACCAAATCTTTCATACCAAAGTTTACTTGTGTCCACACCAATAGTGGCTATAAGAGCACTTAGCTCATACAGGTTGTTCCTCCTTTCTTCTTTGCCAACAACTTTGCCAGCACTTGTGCCCACACTAGTGTTGGGGTAAAGGCGCCTCCGCCGTGCCGCCCCGTATATTACTACACTGACAGTACCCGCCACTACACACTGCAGGTGGTGGGTGCCCGTCACGTCACTTTATTCTTTACATTCATTTTAGTGACTAGTAAATAAAGGAAGGCCCGGTCACACATTGTGACTGTTGGAGTTCCCATTTCTTGTCTCTCTCTTTCTTGCTCTTGCTCTCCCGCCATAGCTCGCGTGCAAGCTTCGATCCTTCTCACCTTTCAACTGGTATCAGAGCTTGGCTTCCTCTTGCTCGAGCTTGACTCGGTGCTTCTCTACCTTCGCATCGACTCCCTTCATGCATTGGATCTCCATCCCGGTAGCCATAGCCGATCTTCCCGAGCTTCCGACACTCCCCGGCTTCCCGAGCTCCCTCCCGGCATTGTTGGGCTTCTTCAGGGCCTTGCCCTTGAGGTATTGCATCAGAGTTTGAAGGGTTTTACTTCAGTTCTTAGTTTTAAACAGGTGGAAGAAGAGGGGCAGCCATCATTTGAAGCTTCCCCGGGCAGCCCGTCAGTAGTTCCCCCTTGTGCTCCATGTGGTTTGAGCCCACTCAAGGCTTCTTGGAGCACTACTAGTGCCTACCTACCCTCCCCATTTGTCTTCCCCAGCACACCTGGCAGTCCAGGCCTGCTCTGAGATCACGCAGGCTGCGCCTGTTGTGGCAACACTTTACACACGTGGCATTCCTCTTCCTCCAGCTCCCACTTCGTCCTGGAGCTCATTGGGCACTCAATAACCACCTTGGCCTTGCTCTATGCCCTTTGGTACTGATCTATGGCACTTAAGCTTTGAGCTTTGAGCTCCACATTTTCAGATAGGCTAAAAATCACAGGTCTACATGCTGTAATACAGGGCAGCCCCCTGCTTCTCATGCCGGCACTTAAGCTTTGAGCTTTGAGCTCCACATTTTCAGATAGGCTAAAAATCACAGGTCTACATGCTGTAATACAGGGCAGCCCCCTGCTTCTCATGCCTGAGATCAGTGGTGATGGTCCGATGATGCCCCTTTTGTGCTCGGTAAATGCCTATATGGTTGGGATGATGTGCCATTGTTTGGATAGGCTTTTGGAGCTGGATTGAGCCCTTGTTTGCTCAGATTTTTACTGTTATACAGTGCTGGAAACAGGGCAGCCACACTTGGCATTGGCATTTGATGCTTATACTCTACTTCGGTTACCTTGTTTGATGCCCGTATGCGGCCTACATGATGCCTAGTGGGAATGTATGCACATAATTATGCCATGATTTTGGCCTGAAATACTGGCTAAAATTTCTCAGTTTTGATAGTCAAACTTGGCTGTAATAACAGTGGGCTGAAGGTACTTTGGATGCTTTGTCACTTACCTATTGGTACCGGATGTATTCTTTGGGATTTGCCATCATGTATCTAACATTTGGGGACGACTTTGAGCTCATCTTTGAATCTATGGAATGTATTTGAGCTACGCATAAGCTCCATCTTGGTTGGTATTCACTGGCATTTGGACCGACCTAGCATGCTCTTGGACCGCTTATGCCTCATGTCTATGCTTGACAGTTAGGCTTCATACATTGCATGCTTTGGTTCGTGATATATGCCGCTTGGTTCGTCTATGCTTTACCGACATTGGGAGATTTGCCTTGGATGTATTTGAGCATTTCCGACTCAGTTTGATCATTTACTTGGTTGTTATCAGATGTCATTGAGTTGACAGAGATCTTATTTTGGAATTATGTATTGCTCGTTGGTTGCTTCCATCAGTTGCTTCATGTATGTTATGCTCTTGGGATACGTATGACGCATTGACTTGGTCACTTGTCAATGGTACTTTGTCTTGGGTTGCTTGAGCCCTTGAGCTCATTTGTATGCCTTTTGTGCCAGTGGGAGCATCTTGCATGCTTACTTGACCTTGAGCAGGGATTACATGCTATTAGAGCAGTCCATGTCATTGAGCAGTTACAGATATATTGAGACTTTGGGATTATACTCCGACAATTGGATGTTGCATTGAGTATATGTCTTGGTTCACAGGATGCTTATGAGCTGAGTCTCAGTTTTGGATCCACTTTCTTTTGAGCAGACACCTATTTGTGTCAGGTTTTGGCAATTGCAGGTACATTTTGCCTGGATTGTCTGGGGGTGTGCCTCTTATTGGCAGATGCTATTTGACATCTCTCGGTGTTATGCTCATGTATTTTCAGTGTCATTTGGTTTTGCTTTGTCCTCTTTATGCCAGCTTTGGACCTAGCATTGTTTAGTTGACATTAGATCCAGTTTTGGGACAGTTTGCTCTCATTATTGCAGTTCTGAAATTTATTACAGCAAGCATTTATTGGTGGACTGAGCAGTATTTTTTATGCTGAAATATCATGATTTGGTGTACTGCACCTAGTGCTAAGTGGGCAGCATCTTTTAGCACACTTTTCTCGCCATTTGGAGCTCATTTCAGTGGATTTTAGGCATTTTCTGCAGTAAAACAGCCAGTAGTTTTACATTGTCTGTGCATTTCCAGCCTGCATTATGGCATCCTCTTCAACTGATAATGCCATATTTAACATCACAAAGTTGGATGGTACCAACTACTCTTATTGGAAGAGTCAAATTTGGCATGTCTTGGTGCAGAAATCTCAGATTAAGCCACTTCGATTGAGCGAGGAGCAGCCTGAAACTATGGACAATGATGACTGGCTTGAACTTGATGAGCTATGCAAGTCCACGATTGTATTGTCTCTCACTGAACATGTACATTATAATGTATTTGAGGAAGCACAGAGTGCATGGGATCTATGGAATAAGATCAAGACTCTTTATGATAAGAAAAGTCCGGCGAGTCAGATGTACTAGTTGAAGCAGCTTATGGATCTGCACGCATGAAGGATAATGCGACTATGTCTGCTCACTTGAGCCAGTTCCATGCTATACTGAAGAACCTGACTTCGCAGGATATCACCTTTGGAGAGGAAGTAACTCCTCTTTTCTTGCGTGGGACTCTGAATGAGTCATGGGATGTATTCCGCATTGCTCTATGTGCCTCTAGTGCTACTCTAAAACTGAATGATGTTGAGAGTGCTCTTCTACAGGAAGAGGTTAATCGCAAAAACTTGGATGCCTCTCGTATTTCACATGCTTTGACAGTTAGACGTAGGAATGACAGGAATGATCGTGGTCATGGCCGTGGCCGTGACTCGCAGAAGGGTCGGTCTAAATCTCGTGGAAAGTTGCGTAGTAAGTCGCGTGGGCGCAACGCTAACGTCACTTTTCATCATTGTGGGAAAAAGGGCCATATCAAACCACAGTGTCATGAGTTGCGCAATGAGAAGCGCAAGGATAAGGGGAAAGAGAAATTGCAGGAGAAGTCCTCTGATCGCAGCATAGTATCTGTGAAGTCCAATGTCAAGATTGAGGAAATTAATGTCACGCAAATCGAGGATTCCAATGGTGGTGATGAGTTCATACTTGCAGCTAGTTCTTATGATGCCTCACACTTGACTGAGACACCTAGTATGTATGCACAGTATTGGTTATTGGATTCAGGTGCGTTCTTCCATGTGACGCCTTACCGTGAGTGGTTTCACTCTTACCGTACTATATCTGGATCAGTCAGACTTGGAGATGACAGCTCTCTTGATATTGTGGGCTGTGGAGATATTCAGTTGCATTTTTCCACTGGCAGTTCCTTTTTGCTCAAGGATGTACATCATGTACCTGCGCTTACGCGCAGTCTTATGTCTGCAGGATAGTTGGATGATGCAGGGTTTCATGTTTGTTTTGGGGATTTTGCCTGGAAGATTACCAGAGGCAGACTTGTGCTTGCTAGAGGCGCCAAGGCTGGCAGTCTCTATCCTCTTGTTGTGTCTGGGTCTTCTATAGACCATGTTTTAGCAGTGGGCTCTATCCCACATGTATCACTTTGGCATGCCCGTTTGAGGCATATGTCTTTGAAGGGAATAAAAATTGTTATCTGGTTTGCAGTATCTTCTGCCTTTGGACTATGCACGTTTTGACTCATGTGATCATTGTCTTTATGGTAAGCAAAATAGGTCTACGCATAAGAAATCGGGTAGGCCATGCATGAGTGAGCCCTTGGCTTTGGTGCATTCAGATGTTTGTGGGCCCATGCCGTGTATGTCTATGGGTGGTGCGAAGTAATTTGTTACCTTCATTGATGATTTTTCTAGGAAAATGTGGGCTTATCCCATAAAGCAAAAGTCCGATGTCTTGGCAGTCTTTCAGCGTTGGCTTGCTCTTGTTGAGAACTAGACTGGGTATAGGCTGAAATGCCTTAGGACTAACAATGGGGGAGAATATGTCTCACGTTCTTTTGAGCAGTTTTGTGATGACAGGGGTATTAAGCGTCAGTTGACCGCCCCTTACACCCCACCCGAGAATGGTTTGGCTGAGCGCACGAACAGGATTATTCAGGAGCATGTCTGCTCTATGCTTAGCCATGCAGGCCTACCACAGAGCTTTTGGGCTGAGGCAGTTAGTACGGCAGTGCATGTCATAAATCGATCGCCTTCAAGTGGATTAAATTTCCAAGTTGCAGAGGAAGTTTGGGCTGGTAAGCCACCCTCTTATGCGCATCTCCATGTCTTTGGATGTGAGGCATTCTGCCATGTGCCCAAGGACAAGAGGAGTAAGTTGGATCCAAAGAGCATTAAATGCATCTTTCTTGGTTATGGTGATTCAGGAGAGATGGGCTATCGCCTATGGAATCCGCAGGCGCAGAAAATAGTACACAGCCATGATGTAGTCTTCCATGAAGACAAGATGCACAGGCAGCCTGAGAAGGTGGTTGAGATCCGCAGAGTGAACTTTCAGGAGGAGCCTAGAGCTCCTGCACAGCCAGTTGGACAGCCTACAGCTGCAGCAGATACTCATGGTCAGGGTATTGGCCAGGCAACTGGGCAGGCAGTGGAGCCTGCAGTGAGAGGGTCTGCTAGAGACAGACGTCCACCTGATAGATTTCAGCCCTCTATGCATTATGTTTTGGTTACAGATGCAGGAGAGCCTTTCACTTATGATGAGGCTATGCACAGGGGTGATAGTGACTCCTGGGAGAGGGCTATGCAGTCTGAGATCAACTCCTTGCATAAGAATGAGACTTGGGATTTGGTTGCCTTGCCTAAGGGCAAGAAGGCTTTGCCATGCAAGTGGGTGTATAAGCTGAAAAGTACCCCTGGACACCCCAAGCTGGCATACAAGGCTAGATTGGTAGTAAAGGGTTTTAAGCAGGAGCATGGTGTAGACTTTGATGAGGTCTTTTCTCCTGTGGTTAAGATGACCACCCTGCGCTTGGTCTTGGCTTTGGTTGCTCAGCTTGACTTAGATCTATATCAGATGGATGTCAAGACGGCTTTCTTACATGGGGACTTGCATGATGAGATCTATATGGAGCAGCCTAAGGGCCTTGCAGAATATGGCAGGGAGCACCTAGGGAATGGTATCATAAGTTTGATGCCTTTATGCAGTCATAGGGCTACAACAGGAGTGCTATGGATCCGTGTCTTTACACGAAGAAAGCCTGTGATGGTTCATTGCTTATTTTGGTACTCTATGTGGATTATATGCTGATAGCAAGGAAAGCTCATGATGAGTTAGATGCTCTTAAATCTCAGCTGAAGAAGAGCTTTGAGATGAAGGATTTGGGACAGGCCTCTCACATCCTTGGTATGCGTATTAGACACGACAGGCATCAGGGACTTCTCTACTTGTCACAGAGGGAGTATATTCATAAAGTCCTTGAGCGCTTCCGCATGCAGGACGTAAAGCCTATTGGATGTCCATTGTCTTCTTATGTGAAGATATCACAGGCCGATTGTCCGCAGACAGATGAGCAGAGGGCCGAGATGGCCCAGATCCCTTATGCTTCTGCCATGGGCAGTTTGATGTATGCCATGATAGCCACTCATCCAGATATTGCCTTTGCAGTTGGTGTTATGGCACGCTATATGGCTACACCTGGCAGGAAACATTGGGATGTCGTGAAGGGTATCATGAGGTATCTAAAGGGCACAACAGATATGTGTATTTGCTATGGCAGCCATGATACAGGGGTCGTGGGGTACACAGACTCCGATTATGCAGAACATGCAGATAATAGGAAGTCCACTTCTGGCTATGTATTCACCTATGCTGGAGGTGCTATCTCTTGGATGTCCCGAGTTCAGAAGTGTACGGATTTGTCTACCACTGAGGCCGAGTATGTTGCAGCCACTGAGGCTTGCAAGGAGGCCATATGGCTAGGCCGTCTAGTTGTTGACCTTGGGATTGATGCTATACCTACACTACATTCGGATTCTATGAGTGACATTCAGTTGGCTAAGAATCCGGTCTTCCATGCGAAGACGAAACACATTGAGGTGAGGTTCACTTCATACGTGGTGTCATGGAGGACAAGTCTATTGACCTTGTCAAGATCTCCACTAACGAGAATCCTGCAGATACGCTCACGAAAAGCCTCACTACTGAGCACTTTGCCTTCCTCAGGAGATTGATGGGTGTTGGATGAGATGTTGCCTTTCCTCATCCCTTGTACCTATGTACAGTTGTACTGTCTTTTTTTTTCTTTCCTTTTCTCTCTCACTGGGGCAGATTCGCCTTTAAATGGGAGGTTGTTGGGGTAAAGGCGCCTCCGCCGTGCCACCCCGTGTATTACTACACTGATAGTACCCGCCACTGCACACTGCAGGTAGCAGGCGCCTGTCGCGTCACTTTATTCTTTACATTTATTTTAGTGACTAGTAAATAAAGGAAGGCCCGGTCACACATTGTGACTGTTGGAGTTCCCATTTCTTGTCTCTCTCTTTCTTGCTCTTGCTCTCCCACCATAGCTCGCGTGCAAGCTTCGATCCTTCTCACCTTTCAACTAGCAGTGGCTATAAGAGCACTTAGCTCATACAGGTTGTTCCTCCTTTCTTCTTTGCCAACAACTTTGCCAACACTGCCAATAATTTTTGCACTTGTCTTAGTGAACCTCACCTCATGTGCTAGATCAGTTATAGACACAATTGATAGTAAATTTCTCTTAATCTCTAGAACAGACAACACATTTGAAAGATTCTTGAGTTCACAATTTGCAATAATAAAGGAAATAGTACATGTGTCCTCAACACGGTGTTTTGCATCATTCTTGACTGTCATAGTGATGGATTCTTATAGAGGCTTCATAGAACTGCATAGACCTTTTTGTTGGTCATGTGATGGGAGGTGCCACTATTCAATACACATGAGTCAGTGTTAGATATTTCTTGCAAGGAACACACGTCCTTAATGATTGGCATGAATAAGTCCAACTTAATTTCTACCGTATTGGCTGTCTCTGCACTCAACAGGGTGTTTTGCATCATTTCCGACTGTCATAATGATGGATTCTTGTAGAGGCTTCATAGATCTATATAGACCTTTCTTATTGGTCATGTGATGGGAGGCGCCACTATTCAATACCCATGAGTTAGTGTTAGATATTTCTTGCACCAAGGAACACACTTCCTTAATTGTTTCCATGAATAACTCCAACTATGTTTCTACCGTATTGGCTATCTCCTTCCATTTAGTCTTCATAGTGCCATTCTTTTCATCTGCCTTCTTGACATGGCAATTTGCAATTGCATGTCCTTTCTTCTTGTAGTAAAAGCACTCTCCTTGAAAAATTTTCTTACCACCCTTCTTCTTTTTGTCATCATTGGTAGAGGAACCACCTTCACCTTTTGCATTGGCGGAGGACGTAGCATCTCCATTGTGCTACCTTCTTGAGCTTTAAGCTTCAACTCCTCCTCCATTAATAGTGCACAACATTCCTCAAATGTCAAAGATTGGGGTCTCACCTAAGTATTTAGCACAATTATCAATCCATCAAACTTTGGTGTGGACAAATCCAAAGACACCTCCAAGCTAGCTTCTCACTGGTCTTTTGCATCCCAACGCTAGCCATCTAGTCATGTAGATTCTTAATTCGAGCAAACTTCTCTGTCGCTAGTTGATTCTCCAAGTTTTGAATCCTTGTTTGATTTCGTGTTTTGTACTTACTCCTTAGTACATTCCAAGCCTTTGATGCCTTGGTTGTATGCTAATCAAGGTCAAAATATTGTCAAAATAGCATGTAACTAAGGCACATAGTGCATTTGTATTCTTTCATTTCCAAGCTCATAGAATATCTACATTTGGAGGAATTATAATACTTGAATTTGATGGGTCAGGTGTGGGTTATGGATTTGGGTCAGTCCCCAGCAACGTCTCTAGATGCTCATAAGAATCAAGGATAATTGTGATTTTAAACTTTCACAAAGTATAATTCGTAGCATCCAACTTGCCTTCTTTGAAGGTTGGTGGATGAATTCTCAGTGTTTGAATCGCCGATATAGTACCACCACCACTTGATGCACCATCACTCCTATATGATGTAGCAGATGATATTTCTCATCTTTGTTATTGAATCTCTTGTCTCTCATGTACTATTCACTCCTCAAAGCCCCCTAAGCTCTAATACCATATAGAAATTATATGGCATAGTGGCAACGGCAACAAAATCTGAGCTAGAAGTAGAGAACACATAACAAATATGAGAAGAACATATATTACTTTAATTTCAAATAAACTAATACAAAGATGGCTCTATCCACCCATGTGCCTCCACTGTGAAGCTTAAATAGTGATGTAGATAGATGATAGGTGAAGAGCTTAAGGGTAGCTAGAAGAACTCTAATTGGGTGAAAGGTAGATTAGTGATGGCTTTAGAGGGGTGATGAAGGAAATTCGGTATGGCAGCCTCTATACTATGCTAAACTCCCTTCTGCCACAAAGCGAATGAGGTAAGGGCACCACCTAGTCATGGAAGAGTGGACTAGGATACTATGCAAGAGGGAGAGGAGCTTGTGAGGGAGAAGAGAGGAAAACTGAGAGAGAGAGAGAGAGAGAGAGAGAGAGAGAGAGAGAGAGAGAGAGAGAGAGAGAGAGAGAACTACAAAAAAATAGATGAATCAATAAAACTTAAGATGGCACAAGAGATGGAGAACCCTCAAGACATAACCAATATACATAATGTGGACACCAATAGCATGGGCTTATTACACTGTAGAGTATGCATAAGCTATAGTAAGAGAATGAACTACATAAGCTCATGAGAGAGAATGGGGAAGGCTCAATAGGGCTGAAGAAGGCCTCTTGGCTATCTCTTGCAAATTACAAAGAAAAATGCATCTTTATATAGGCCTTGAGGGTGTTTAGGGAGAAGGTTAAGATAGAATAGGAATTAACACCACCAAAGCTGCATTAAGGCGGTTCCACCAATGTGGAAGCTCTATCTAGATGTTTTGTTGACCAATTTTGTACTTAATCAAGTTCCATCATAGGTGAGTTGTCTCCATTCTCCCTCCCATAGCTTGAGTCCAAGAGCTCTCTTATAAAAAAAATATAGAGAATCTTCATCAAATAAGATCATATCTAACAATAATGGAGAAAGAATAGTGAGAATTCATACATTACTACTACAGTTAAGGATGATTTGAGGGTGATTTAGGAGGGGAATTCTAATGGTTTATTAGCTTGAGAGAGAGGAGAAGAGAGGAAAAAGGGTTGGGAGTCTAATGAATGATGTTTTATGGAAGTGTTAAGTGTGGGGAAGAAAGTGTGACTATCTATAAAATTGAGAGGTGGTCTCCACTGCAGTTGGAAAAAGTTGGCATCCACCATTTTGGCCATATCTCCCAACTCATAGCTCCAAAAAATTATAAAAAAATACCAACCAAAACTTCAGCTCAGGCGCTACAACTTTTATGTTAAAAAGTTTTTTTGAATTGGAGTGAAAATATTTTTTAAAAATCTTACAAGATCATGTGCCTGATTTTTCTTCCACTAATGCTTCCAAGAAGGATCCCATTTGTTTGAATTATCATAAGGCTCCAAAGCCATGACATTATGAGCCTCACATGCCCTTTGGATGGCTCCAAATCCATTTCATGTCTTTTCTTTTCACATTACACATTTTCCCTTCATCTTCCTCCATTGATATTTACTCTTCATCCCCCCTTGGTAAACCAGCCCATGAAATATTTCCATCCGGTGATTTCTTGGATTTCCCAAGAGGTTGTTCCCACCCTCTTCTTTATTTCAAACCTCCAAATATACAAAAAATCAACAAAGTGTTAGACAAATATTTTTTTGTGATTTTCTCGGATCAGGGTCTTCCTTTTATAGAATGGGAAGGTAGTCTGATCGGCATGTCTGACCATTTTATGAACCTTCCCTAGTTAGTCACGGAATATTTCCTTTATCGTGGGTTGGGGGAACTACCCTTGGACCCCAAGATAGAGACCCTTAATAACTCCTAGACCTCGCAAAACTTGATGCATTGTGCCTTGAGTTGCTACCAACATAACTACTCTATTATCTAACCCAAAGGCTAGATCCACAAAGGTCACTTTTTGCCATTCCAATCACATAGATCTCATCTAACATACAAGTCAAGATCCACCTAATGTCTATGCTCACACATGACTTCTCTTCATAATGGGGGCCTTACAACTTAGAGCACCATAGATCATTGGTGGCACCTTACGAGGGTGGGGCATTAACCATATCTAACAAGTGTTATAAATGTGCCCAATTGTAGCAAAAAATAACAATATGATATGTACACATGATGTGCATCTATTGTCTAGCAAGAAAAACTATATACAAGCTCAAATAGTGCTTGTATGACCCAAAAAAACATCAAAATATAGGTCTAAAATTTCCAATTTCGTATCCTATATTTATGCATTTTTTTATGATGAAATGAAGCCCACATAAGGATCAACACTTTTTTTTGAAAAAAAATTATGCAAAATTCTCCCTTCCAAAATTGCACTTGAAAGTTGCATAAAAGTCACATTTTTTCTCTTCAAAACAACTAGTTCTTTTTTTTTCAATGTGAATACCCAAATCTATGAACCTATTAAGATCTAACTTGTTCGAGCCCCATAAGTGTGAACAAAGTTTCCAAAAGATCTAATTCATTGAGCTCCTGTGTGTGAACTGGATAGATGTAAACTAGTTTGCTTGACCAAGCATGAAAAGGGTTATTTGGGTAGGGGCCTTTGACTTAGTATTAAGGCTAAGAAGCCTTTTAAAAAGGCTAATGTATTTGTAGCATATTGCACCATCTTCAATTGCATTTGATTCACATAGGACCTTCAAGTTATTTTTGCCATGGTGAAATCCATCACTAACATTCTCTCGTCCTACATTCTAAGATCCAAGAGCTAAAGCTCTTTTATAAAGGCAACGTCACAAACCAAAACTCTTCTCTCTTCTTGGACAAGGCCCCTGCTTCTCTCTTCTCTATTCACTATTGGACAAAGCTCCTTCTTCTTTAAGCAAGTAGACTCTATGTTTAACTTGCAAGCTACCCTTGTGCTTTCAAGGTCAAGTAGGCCCCCAGCTCAAGAAGATGTGAGCTTAAGTAGCCCCCTTACTTCTGGCATCCATTCATATACTGATTTGAATCAAGAACAAACTGAAACCTTACTACAATACTTTTATTTTAAGCCTTCAATGGTTTCTCAAATGCATTCAAAGCAGGCAATAGTTTCCCAAATCAAGCTATAATGGCTCTTCTAATCTATACACCTATCTTGAGTTGATTAGATGAATATTTGTACTTAATTTAGTTGTGGGGATATCAAGCTTACTTTCAATATAGACCTTGTTTCACATAGTATATGGAGGCTCAATCTATCTTTTTCTTCTTCTTTGTTCTTCATACTCTTCTTCTTCCATTCGCCATGTTCTCTATAATGAGTATCTCTAAAAGTGGATAGATAGTCTTTTGACTTGTTGTATACATAGGATTTGAACATAAGCTAAGACATATTTCTTAACCTACCTATTTTTCCTTTTGCTACTCATCAAGTCAGAGGGCATAAGGCATGAGAGTGAATATGATGTTGAGTATCACGGTCAGTACAACTTTCCTAAAATTCCTAACATCGATGCTCCATAGGAGAGAAAAGTGTATCTCTTATAGTCATGGGATCTATGGCCCTCCTTTAATCGTTTCCTTAAATGGCTCACAAATTGGCCAAACCCTACATTTTTTGTTACTTGCAATTAATAGTCAAGCTATTGTAGTACCCACTGACTCCCTATGTTGAGAATGGATTGCCATCTCTCTTCGTTAACATCAACACAAGCATTGATCGTGTTGCTATGGCGAGACTCCATTTACGTACTACTTTGTTCCCCTCTTATATAGCCTTTATGGAGGATATGGTGGACATAATATTCACATAGTGTACTCATTTCTCCTATCCCAAGTCATCCCTTCAGCTCTATGAATTCTTCAAATTCTACTTTATTAGAAAAGGTTGTCTTTCCCACACCTTGTAGCCACTGCTCGAGGGCTAAATCACTTATATCATTCATTCATTATAAAAACCCAAAAAAAGACCAATTTTTTTTTAAGAAAAAACAAAAATAAAAGAGAGAGTAAAAGCTATATCATTACTTAGATGTACTCACATTTCACTACACCTAGGGATCCTCAAGTTAGGTGTGTCTAGTGGCTTCGATCGACTAGCATTGTCTCATCCCCCTAACTCTTTCCCCACTATATAGTTTGCACATCAAGGGTAAGAAATCCTGAGCTTACTAATTGAACAAACTGTCACCCTAAGCTTTGCACTACACAATAACTCTTCATCAGTTGGGTCTTCAAGTGTGGGACAACACTTCAAGCTTGCTTGAATTTTGACCCATCTTCTAGTTGCACTTGCATATGCAGAGATCACTATACAAGTTAGTTAGATAACCCCTTAGAGAGAGCACAAATTGGCTTGCAAAATCTTTTTCTAAAAAACCATAAAAAGTCCCACCAACATTAGTGACCTCTACACCCTCACCACTCCATGACCCCTTCTTGAGTAGTGATATCAGTGATCCTTCATGCAACAATCATCTTTCTATTATTGAGCAACATATTTTTGGGCATCATCTACAACATTAGCACGAGCTTCAATGTATCTAGTGCCACTTCTTCATCCATAGGAAAATCGGTCTCATCAACAAGACTCATTACTTCTCCATTTGGACTTTTTCATCAACTGTATTAGCATTCCGCATCTTCAGTCTACAACATGCTACCTTTGATATGAGTGCCATGGGATTGGCACTCATTTCATAGGGGGATAATGTTAATAGGAAATGTGGAAGGCTACTATCAATGGCAAAGTCAAAGAATGTCAAAGACGATCAAAGTGTAAGTGTTGGAATTATTTGTAGCTTCGTTATATTATTATTGGGCACTTGAATTATTTTTATTATTTGTGGAAACATTATTACCATGGATGCATTATTTTGTGAGAGATGGGCTCACAACACTTGTGCACATTGTATTATCTCTTGTAGCTATACGTGTCTCATTCACAACTATTGTGTGGGTTGCACACATAATTATGTAATTGCAATAGTGTAGACTAGGGCCAGTTAGGTTAAGGTATAAGCATACTTCAAGAAAAGACTATCCTAGAGCCCACAATGTGGGTAGGATGCCCAAAAGAAGGTGCAAACCATAATTCACAATTATGGAAATCCTAAAATGCAAAAGGAACACAAAACATACAATCCAAATGGGGTACCACCTTAGAGAGTGAGTTAACCCTAACCCTAATTTTGGCCCATATAATTATGGGAGGTCTTAGTTGTATTTATCCTTTTGGTGCATTTATAATGTGAAAACTCTCTCTATGCAACCATTGAAGTTTTCCATTCACTTCTTCTACTTTATTATCTTTTTCCATTAATGAAAGTGAGCAAGAGAAAGTGAGTGAGTGAGAGGTGTGTTTAAGCAAGGGACTAAGGGAAGGTGAAGCTCTACATCTTCTTCTTACATGTCTTCTTCTTTCAATGTCGGCATGCATGGTGGTGGATGCAAAAAAGCGGTGATATTAGATCGTGATGCTTGGGTTGTGGAACAATCTTTGAGCCTTCAAGCTTTCAAACTACAATCTAAGAAGGTAAGTTGCTCACTACACCTCAAAGCTAGTCTTATGTTCTCACTTTCTTGGGTTGGAGAGAAGGATGCATGTATAGTTAGAATGGAGTGTCAAGAAAACAAGGTAAAAGATTGTCACCGAAGTGAGTTACAACTCTTAAAAGATTAAAAGTCTATCCAATGACTTGTTTATTATACATTTACCCCAACATGTGCAAAATTGACTCACGTAAGGAATTGCTACATCACCTAGTCCTCGATAAAATATTGACCAAAGAGGAGTTGCATATCACCAGTCGCTTTAAAGGCCCCTCATTGCTTAATGACATTACATCTTACTTGTGCATACTTATGGTTCAACCCTCAGATCTAGAAACCCCTGTCAAGCTTGCAAGTATAATCCTAAATTTTATGATTGGTAGGTTCCCAAAACATATATTGTACATAAATACACAACCCTTATATGTAAGTATCAATAAAAAACCCTTCTATAAATAGTATAAAAAACCCAAAAAATCATGCATACACTTTAATCAAATCCTTCAAGCTTAGAAGCTTGAGCTCTTATTTTATAGAAGGAGAAAGTTAAAGGGTATTTGCTATCCTCCATACATCACGGCCTTGACTATCAACATGGGGTAAATTTTTTGGTAACTTGGTAAAATAAAAATAAAAAGGAAATAAGTAATTCATATTTATTTTTTCTCTCCAAATAATTATAATGGGACTTCTTCTTATTATCTTATAACATCCCCCTTTGCTTAGGGCCACACCACTTTGGGTGCTTATCAGATATCCCCTAAATGAAGACAAAATAGTTTTCTCCACATAGCAAATAAAAAGACTTTAACATGGAAGTAAGCATGTAGAGAGTGGGTCTTCTTTGATTTTTAATACTAATCAACCTTGAGAGCCTTATCAACAAATGCCAAGACACTGGGACATAGCCAATTGATTGGTTGACCATGTTAGGGTGACAAAACTCAAATCCACTATACAACATGTACAACTCTCATAAGGAATTATGACCTAGACATCATAACTAATAGGTTCATATATTCACTAAAGTTTTGGCTAGTGCTATGAAGATTGAGAAGTGAAAATTGAATCACTCCAAGTTTGATAGAAAAGATACTTGGGGTTAGAGTAGAGATGGGAAAGTACGTTAAAACACGATGAACACCCCATGTATCACAAAGATGGGAGTAGCTAGTACTAAAAAAATGAAGGGGACTTGTTGAAGGCAATTCCAAAAAAGGAGTTAAGGGTCGAAGCATAGGTGCTCCATCAATTGTTCACTCATAACAAAGCCACAACCAAATACAAATTGGCTATTAGAGGACATTGTGTGAGGAAATTTGGCTAATTGAGATTTGAATGCGTTCTAATTGGAATGCATCATTGAATCCAAATCCAAAGCTCATAAGGTTCTACGAAAGTATCTAAGGATGCGGTTCAATTTCACAAAGGTAAGGAACAACATTGACTACCATATTGTGCTTACCTAGATCATAGCTATTAGTCTAGGAGACTCTTTTCAAGAAATCTTGCCCCCATAACTCATCAGTCTCTCAACTTGCATCATATTGGAGAAAGGGAAAAGAGGCATAGAGAATAAGCAAACAATCCCAACCCTAGTAAAGCATGAGAGGTAAAAGAAGAAGCAAAGGGAAGAAGAGGAACTAAGCTCAACCTCACAAGATAATCCATGTAACTAAGAAGAGATCTAAAAAGGAGTAGAAGAAGCTAGAGGTTAGGATGGAGCAAAGTCAAGCAATATGGGAATGTTTCAAGGAAGCAATGCTTAAAAAAGACTAGTCCATCTCACAACAATTGGCAAAAATCCTAGTCAAAGGAGGGGAGAGCTATTCTAGGATGGGAAAGGAGAAAGTGACAAAAAAACCACAACTAGCTAACTTAGTAAATCCTCCATGAATTGATGACAAAATAGGGGACATGTAGACATAGATCACTAAGCTTACTAGGCAAAACACACACACGAAGTCATTGATATAATTGGGAAGGAAATACAATATCCAACTAAATCAATTAAGAACACACAAGAGCATCCTACAAGAAAACACAATAGGTGGATTAGGAGCCTTGGAGTAGCTTTGTGAAGAACTCAAAAGAGACAAATTGGATGTAGTCACGGCCAAATAAGAACTTTAGGATAGGCTAGATGAGAATCATGAAGCTTATAAGCTCATTGTACAATCAAACCAACAAATGTAGGAACTTTAGGGTCAACTCAAAAAGCACAGCTCAATAACTATGGCTAGGGAGGACAAAGTAGAGGAGTATGGAAACAACTAGTAGAGATCAATGGCCAATTGATAGACATCGCACTCTAACTTACATAAGAGAAGGCAATGAGAGTTTTTCATAAGAGAGAAAAATAGGAGCATTAGTAATTTTAAGGTCAATGGAAAGCTACATACATGAGCTTACAATAGACCATAGCTACTAGCCTAACACGAGCTATTGGATTAGTGGAGAATGAGAACCAAAGGCTTTATAAAGGAACCTTAATGAAATTATCAATTAACTTAGGTGCAACCCTATATAGTGGGATTCAACACAAACTCCAATTGGAAGTTTATAGACACAGCATGTGGCTAAGTGATAGGATCTCTTGAGGAAAGTAGCATTACTAGCTTAAACTCTATAAACAAAGGATCTCAAGGAGCTCAAAGCATGATTGGGATTGATCGTCGACACCTTGGAGAGTATGTAATAAATTTACGAGATTAACCTAATGTCTTTGGAGCACACCAAGGAGAACTTACTTAATCACCCAAGGAAAAGGATATGAAAATCTATGACTAAAAGAAATTGGCTTATTACACCCAAAAACACCTCATCAAGGATGTCCAATAGCTTTAGAGCTACCCATGGTCATGACCCCTAGCAAATCTACTTGAACTCTTAAATTATGATGTAGGTGTAGCTAATAAAGGAAGAAGATCAAGAGCAAAGAGAAGCATACAAGACTATGGTGCAGACCTTGAGGGCACAATCCCAAAAGGTAATTGACACTCTCTTCCCCCTGAGATCCTACCATAAGAAAAAGAGGAGAATCCAAAAGAAGCTATGCAAAAATACTAGGAAAGCCACTGAGCAAACATCCCAATATTTTTTTAACTTCAAATTAAGTGAATAAAGTAGGTTAAAGATACCACCCTCTCTGTGCACAATACAGTTGCTCATTATACTAATTGGACTCCTAGCCTACCTTGTAGGTTTTGCCATGCATAGGGAAGTAGAGTAGATACGTCAAGCAAAAACTAAGGGAAGTATGCCATACTAATGTCAATCTCTACATAAAAACTTCCTCGCAAGGCCATGTGCACAAAAGTCTAGGCATTTAAGACTATGTGAAATGCAATGTAGGGCTCCTTGTGTGTGAGTGGGGCTAAGGGTGTTAATGTGCCTATGATGAGGTGTTGTGCAAAGGGTGGTGTGTAGAGTGTTGTGTGTGAGTGCACGTGCACTAGCTCAAGTGTGGGGTGGGTGCACTCATGCTTGTGCACTTGTGTGCATTGTGCAAGGTGGTTGCACTTAGCCCATTAGTGCACAAAGGTTTTATGCAAGGATGGCATGCACTAAGTATGTGTATTGATATGTTAAACTAGATGCACTAGTGCATGTTTGTACTATATGCAACGGTGTTAGTGTGCTTTGTACTATGTGCAAGGGTGTGGGGCTACTGCACGTGTGCACTACGGCTTGGAGGGGGGATTGTGATGTATCTTAGTCTAAGTGAAAGGATGTGTGTAGGATAGTGCATTGGTTATGTACACTAGTGGGGATGCTAGTGTGCAAGTGTACATGAATATATGTAAGGTAGTGCATGTGGTGTGTGTAGAGTGAGCACACTAGTGGGCAAATGTACTAGTGCACAATGCATCGAGGTGAATGCAAAGTGTAAGGCTAACTTAAGAGTGAGGAGTGTGCATGGTGTGTTAATGCACATGCACTAAGATGCAATGATATATGTGTGCAAAGGTAGTGTGTACACTGGTTGTAGGTGCTTTGGTGCACAATGATGAGTGGTGCACTAAGTTTAACACATTAGGGTGCACTATATGCTTTATGGTGGTTGGTGGAGTGCACATAAGGTGAGATAGGTGCAAAATGTATGCACAAGGCATAATGCAATATGGCTTGCACTTTATCTTGAGATGGAGGTGTGAGCCTAGTACACACAAGTGCACTATAGTGAGTGCGGGGTGTTATTAGATGCACGCTAGTGCTCTAGGTTAAGGCTCAATGCACACCCAATGTGCACTGCAAGGGACAAAGAAGAAGAGCCATGATGCATGTTGAGGCTATGCCTTTGTCTTCAAGCAAGGCCACTAATGGTTTCTACAACCACTACAACGAAGATGATGTGATGGATGTTGGGGTAAAAGGCCTATGGGCCTACCTATGTATATTGTGACTACCCATTCTTTATTCATATATAATACGATAGTGCAATAAGGCTGTCAGTTCAGTTGGACAACACCTACATTGTGTGTACTCTTCTCTCCCGCATCTTCCTCTTCTCCTTCTCCACTGCCATTGCATCCCCTTCAACTGGTATCAAAGCGGGTCTTCAAGAGCTCATCCCGGCCTTCCACACGAGGTATGAGATCTTCATTCTCACTCAGTTTTCAGCTCAACAGGGTTTTTCACAGGTTGTGGGCAGCCATAGCTCACACCTCTTGGAACTTCCTTCACCTGGATCTTGCTTCCAGCCTATCAAGGCTTACTGAGGCTTGGTATAGGCCTTCTTTGGCCCCCATTTGTGCCCCCTTTGGCCCCGTTGTTGACACGTGGGACACTAGACCCCCCCAGCCAGCTCACGTTTTTTTTGCGCATGTTTCAAAATCTGGCCCAAAAATCACTCTTTTTGTCATATCTCGGGCATTCGGAACCCGATTCAGGCAAGGTAAGAGTCTAAGTTGGGGTTTTGGCATGCTCAAGATGCGATAGTGATGTCGGATTTGCCAAATTTTGATGACAGAATATTCTTCAATAGATTTCAGGTCTGAGACAGCATGTATTTGTATGCATATGGCTTATGTGATGCTTCTACTAATGTCTATTGATACCGGATCACTTGTGGATGTTATGCCTCTTATGTAAGACGCATTTGGAGCTGATTTAGCTCAGCCATTGACTATTTTGAACAATCCCAAATTAGTCCAAAACAGGCTAGCCACCTGTTACTTCAATTTTATGCTTACAGATCGTGGCATTTGATGCCCGATTATGCCCCGGTTGGTGCCTATACATATGGGAATGTATGCCTATGGATTTGAGCTTGGATTGAGCACTGATTTTCTCAGTTTATAGAGGTTATATGCTGTTGGAAGCTTCAGGGCTAAAGCTATTTATGCTACAGTTGGGTTACGCCTATTGGTCACGGGGTGCTCCCGGCTACTCAGTATGATGTCATGATGTATTTGGACTATGCCACATGTCTTGTTTATGCTTTGAAATTCTTTTGAGCTGAGATTAGAGCTCGATTTGGCTTTGATTATCACTTCTTTGCAGCTGGCATTTCATCTATGACATGGTTTATGCCTAGGCTACCCAGTACGAATTATGATGTCTTGGTGAATGCTTTATGCTTTGGCTATGGATGGCAGTTGTTTGAGCTCGTCTCGACATTCATTTGAGTATTCCCTTGAGCAGTTGGACATTGACTTGGCTTTTTCCGTTACGACTTGGCTTTTTTCGTTACGACCTGGATGCTATATGGGATTTGATGCTCCGATTATGGATCTTGGCTATTACTTGGATGCACTTACAGGTATTGAGCAGTGAACTGCTCCCTTGTTTTGGCAGTTGCCTATTGAGCTGTGATTGCTCGTTTGCATTTGATATGCGGGATACTTACTGATCAGTGGACTTGGATAGTGCTTGGGATTTACAGTTATGGCTTTCTTGCTCCTTTGTTGTCTAGCTTCTATGCTAGTTGGGCTCCTATTGCCCGTCCATGTTAGAGAGCAGATGCTATGTATGCTTACCCATCTATACACATGGTCTACTATTGTATACCTTATAGAGCCACTTATTTGGATGTTGTTGTATAGATGTTTGTGCTTCACCTGGAGCTTGACTCTTGCAGGATGCTTTGCCACTTGTTGGTCTTTACTTGACTTGGATGTTCCTTAGTGGAATGATGTACTGCAGAGCTATGCATATGC
Source organism: Lygodium microphyllum (assembly GCF_053477565.2). Lineage (NCBI taxonomy): Eukaryota > Viridiplantae > Streptophyta > Polypodiopsida > Schizaeales > Lygodiaceae > Lygodium > Lygodium microphyllum. Next base: position 21,012,043 of record NC_141162.1, read on the forward strand.
ATATGGTTATGGGCTGATTTCATGGCTGAATATCATATGCTCTTATGACAGATGTCTTATGCTTTACTATACTGTGGTTGGTTATGTCATACAATTGGCTATGACTCTTCTTCATGTGCGAGCTTTTGCATCCTTGATTGATGCCTTTATGTCCTCCCATCCATTGAGGTTTCATGAGCATTTGCAACATGCTTCTACCACTAATGTACTAGCAGATGATTGTCTTTATGAGCAGGTTCCCTATGTTATGACAGCCCTCGACTGCTTGAGCTCTGTGGATGCTATGGATAGCCCTATTCATGATGACTTCTTCTACAGGTTCTTCTACTTCAGATGTTGTTTGCTTCCATTGTGGGAAGCTTGGGCATGTTCAAAGAACATGCTTTAGACGGATTAAAGAGCAGCAGAGACAGAGACGAACTCGACATGAGTAGAGAGTCAACGATGCAGCAGGTATTACCACTCTTTCTAGTAGTAAGGTACATGCAGTTACCCATGATGATGCAGTTGAGCATGTCCTCCTGTCATCTAGTTTCCCTACAACTTACTTGCTCAATGATCAGGCCCATGTCTTTGATTGGCTTTTCGATTCTATGGCATCTTGTCATATTACCCCTCATAGAGCATGGTTCTCTTCTTATAGGGAGGTTGATGGATGTATTGATCTAGGCCTTGAGCAGACTTATGCTATTGTTGGTACAAGGAACATACACCTAGCTTTGCCTAATGGGACTTCTCTTATGCTTAGGGATGTTCTACATGTTCCCATGCTCAGTAAGAGCCTGATTTCTGTCAATCAATTGCATGATGAAGGTTACTCTGTTTCTCTTCAGTATAGGTCATGGAAGATTTATCATGGTTGCTTGGTTTTGGCCAGAGGTCCTCGAGTTGGTTCTCATTACCCAGTGCATGTCTCTCATGTGGAAGATTCTATGGTTGCAGTTATCCGGATACCATATGCATTGCTATGGAATTATCGCCTAGGCCATATGCACCACAAAGAGATAGAGATCTTGTCTTGTTCAGACTCATTGTTGCCTCCTATGTCACTTATAGATCTTGATGCTTGCCCTGATTGTACTCTTGGTCCTTGCAGAGCCCCCTTGGCTTATGGCGATCGTATGAGACATGCTCCTCTAGATCTTGTCGATTGTACAGTATATGGACCTATGCCTTCCCAGTCACTTGGTGGAACAGTCGTACTTTGTGACCTTTGTTGATCATGCTACCCATCGTGTTTGGGCTTTTTCCTTGGTGCAGATTGAGGATGTTGTAGTTATGCTTGATAGGTTTATGGATTCTGCTGGTAGCATGCCTAGGTGCTTGCAGATGGATTATGAGAGTCATGCTCTCTCTCCCAGCTTTCGGACCTCTTGTCAGCATGATGGCATTGATTTCTTGTGCCTACGGTATTATGGGAGTACTCATGGCATGTGTCTGACCTTACAGGCAAAGGTTGCTTCTATGCTTACCACAGCTGGATTGTCTTATGGCTTTTGGGCTGAGGCCCTTATGACAACAATCTATTTGGTTAACAGGGCACCGTGCTTGCTTGACCTTGGATATTACACCCCATGAGACATGGAGTGGCATGCAACCCTCATATGATTACTTGAGGATGTTTGGCTGCCAAGCATCTGTGCATATGCCACATGAGCCTATGTCACGTAGATGTATCCTCCTTGGTTATGGAGATGGTGACTTTTAGGCCTACAGATTATGGGATTTGGATGCCCAGCAGGTCATACGCAGCCGTCATGTTGTCTTCTATGAGACGCAGACACCTCTTAGCCCTCTTGATGAGCATTCAGTACGCTTTATGGCTGATTTTACAGCAACTATAGTGCCATTACAGCAAGCTATTTATGCTGAAAATGAGGCACTTATTGGCCCAGATGACGTAGCTATGCATAGCAGTCAGGGTTAGGATGTTGGTGGTCAGTTGCTAGACCCCTTGCAGGCTCATGAAAGCTGTTTTCTTGTAGTTTTGCAAGTTAGACAGCCAACCATATGTCAGTCTTCTGCTTCGCTGAGGCCACTTGTAGTCTTGAGACCGCGTTGGACAAGTGTCTGGGATGTTGGCCCTCTTTCAGTGATTAACTCTGGAGAGTTTGACTGCTCTCCGCTATCTTATATGCACCACACTTTTGCTATGCGCGATTCTAAGGCTTTACAGCGGTGCACTAATGAGTTGTGCTTACTTCATGAGAAGCATTCTTGGATTGCTCCATTGTATGGAGCTGCAGGATTACTTATCTCCTGGATGTCATGGACTCGCGGATGCTTGACTCTTCTTCTGCAGAGATTCCTGACACTTCTTGCACAACTCGCTTTTCGATTGGGCATTGGGTGAGATGTTATGATTCCTCACCTTGTCTTTTTTTCTTTTCTTTTCTTTGTTCTCACTCCCTAGCCACATTGGCCTTTTAGTGGGAGGTTGTTGGGGTCAAAGGCCTCTGGGCCTACCCGTGTATACTGTGACTGCCCATTCTTTATTTATATATAATATGATAGTGCAATAAGGTTGTCAATTCAGTTGGACAGCATCTACATTGTGTGTGCTCTTCTCTCCCGCATCTTCCTCTTCTCCTTCTCCACTGCCATTGCATCCCCTTCAATGGATGAGTTAGTAAAAGGCATGTGAGACTTATAGCTAAAACTCACAAATTTGGAAGAAAAAAGATAGTCTACAAGACCAAGGATTCATGTTGATGAAGGCTATATGCATAGATGTATTTAGTGTGGCAGTATGGAGCATGAACATAGAGATTGCAAAACATATAAAAATGGTGTGGTAGTATGGAGCATGAACATAGATATTGCAAGACATATAAAAATGCTTTGAAAAAATTTTGATCTTCTTTCAAAATGGGAGAAGTCATCTAAATGAGACACAACTGCCACTCAATCCAAACATTAGAAAACGGGTGGAATGCTGTAACATTTCCGCACAATAAAAGTTAGTTGATTAGTTTGAAAGTTAGTTAGTCAATTAATAAATTGGTAAGATTACTAACTAAAGACTAACTAAAAATAAAAAATAAAAACTAACTAACGTTAATAATTAATAATTTTTATTTAATTAAAAATATACGTTAAAAATCGAGAGTTGTAAATCTGATATTTTTCTCGGATTGACAAGGACCGTAGCCACCCTTCACGTAAGTTACAACGTGAACGAGACTTGTGAGCTATATTAATCACTAGTATTAATGTGTATAGTTTGGATAGTCCAAAAATATTAGATTTTGGGCAAAACTAGTGTATTTTAGATATTATCCTTTAAAAAAAGATATGGAGATTTCTAAAACTAGATGTCATTTAAAAGAAAAGACAAGTGATGTTTTAGTTAGTTTTGGAGATTTTATCAAAAGAAAAAATAAAGAAAGGGATTTGCAAAATCGCGCGCATCGCGATCGCAGTCTACAGACAAAAAACAACACTTTGAACAGAGAAAAGAATGAGTGAACTAAGAGCTTTCTAAACAAGTGTCTTGGAGTTTTATCCCCCTTTCGAAGCCAACGGAACCATTAGATTTATGATCTGAGCATCAGATCACTGATCTTTCCAAGATCCCCCTCCACAAAGAGCTCCACTTCTCAGCCACAAGCCCTCTTCTCTAATTCACTATAAATATGAGGCATGGGGAGGCACAAGCGGGCATAAGGAGACCCCGAGAGGCTACGAGAGAGAGGTAAAGAGAAGGATACCCCTCCAAGAGATTGTGAGAGAGAGCTTGAGAGAGAGAGAGAGAAAAGTCACCTCGAGGGGCTGCAAGGAAGAGAGTTAGCTCAATCCCCTCTATTTCAATCCTCGACTTACCCATCTTCTCTTACGCTCTCCCATCTCCAATCTATTCCGCCTTCTTAATCTCTTGAGTCTACTTGCAGACGATGGCCCCCAAGCAAAGAATGTCACGTGTGGATGGCAATCCTATAACCAACAACAAAGCTTCAGACGAAGGCATCACCGTCAATCCAATTGTGGTACCGGTCGTAAGTAATGTATTTCCAATTTGATAGATGCTTGTTTTGATTCTCGTATGAGATACATTAGGCCCCATACTATGATGCATGAGTATAGGTCATCGGAAGGGATAAATTTTATCTCACATATTCAAAAGATCGAGCTTGCAAAGTGCATGTATTAAGGAAAGTTAATTGCACCTTGTTGCATATGGCTCATTCGTTGATAGAGCAATTACAAGGAAGAATTGGTTAGGGATTATGAATGGCATAATCATGACATTAAAAATTGTGCATACAAGAGTTAAGTAAATTTTACATAGAATCACTCTTTGATCCCAAAGGAAAGAGCATATATGCGATGGAAATGTTATCGCGACTATTCTTGCATTGTTTGACAATAATACGATTGGTTTTTATTGGTTGATCTAACAACATCCTAAGTGCTTTTACATTCAACTAGTTGTTTGGATGATTGTTCCAAGTGCTTGTGATTTATGCTAAATGCATGGCAAGGGTCTGTGATGACAAGTTGCCATGGGGATAAAGGGATGTTTTCCTAGCAAATGATATTAGGGCTGAATGCCTGGTTGTGCTAGATTCTTAAATGATGTAATTAAGGGAGGATATATTGCACGGGTGGATTACCTCCATGAATGCACAGCGGATTAACCCGAGAGGGCACTGCTTGATTCATGAGCCAAAGGTCAAGTGGTGAAAAGGCCAACCACGGAAATGATGTTTCGCTCCTAGATAGCTTGTGGGTCAGATGGAGCTCTGGACACCCCTTTCTAGGTCTAGGATGGAGTTGAAGACCTCCGTGGCCCCCAACATCTGGGCATGTTGGGAGATCCTATTCTAGATAAAGGATTGAATTTATGGTGCCATGTGATTCAAACCAATTACTTTTGCAAGGCAGAAGGGATACATAATTTCTCCTGTATGGGCAGGAGACAAAGATTAACTTGAAGATAAGTTAAGGAACTTATTTAACTTGTTTATCAATAGATTGCTTTGCTCTGTTTTCGTGTCTATGCTATAAGTTATGCGAACAAACCTTGTTCCCTAAAAGTCTTAATTAATGAAGCTGACTTAAAATTTCACACATAAATGTGGTAGGACCTAATTAGAAAACTAAAGCTACTGAGGGAAGCGGGTGGGCGGAACCCCTGACGGGTCTGTCCTATGGCAGGGTGGTCCCAAAGAACTGGGAGGCTTCTCACAAGATTTTACCATCATTTGACCTTTAGGTATTGTCATGTTAGAACCCGATTCATGCCATTTCAGGGGACTGGAATGGGACTATGCCCTACGGGCAGAGAGGTTGAGTGGCGCATCCCTCTCATTTCCCATTCTCTTTAAACCAAGTGCCGCATGGGTCTGATTTGGCTTAGGTATCTTTGCATAAAGTAGGATGTACATGATCCGATGCTAGAATGCTGTTAGGAGATCTTGGCCACTAGGAGCCTAAATTTCAGGTCGATCCTAGTGGGTTCGACCGTGAACGTTCCATTGCGAGGCGAATTCGGGAAACCCAAGGCGACAAAACTCAGAACATTCCATGGGAATGTCGGGCAGCAACACTTAGATTCATTTCTCGATAGACCGCTAAAAGCGTGCCTGGATAGCCAATGGGCCGGGCAACTTACAAATGCAAAAGTTGGCAGATGAGAATTTTCTAAGAAATACATATGTTGTAGTTGGACCTGCAACCTATGGCTTTCAAATTGAAAATATCTCTAGCCAGAATTCTAGATATGATGCTATATTTGGCAAGAAGAATGAACCTTGGACACATGTACTACAAATTAGAAAAAGGGGAAATTTCCAAAGATGAGTTAAATAAGGTAGAAAATCGCATTCAAAAAATGATAGGTTGGGATGCTCCTAACGATTCCTTCTTTGTTTATGCATATCCCATTAAAAGCTAGAACAACAAGATCACTATAGATAGATTGTAAGAGGGTATTGAAGAGGTAGATGTCTTGATTGGAAATGTTAATGTGTTGACTGACATGTTGTTTGGAGCTAATGATATAGATGTATTGTCTAAGAATGGAGACGATACATTGATATAGTGAATGCAAATAAGATAAAGAAAATTTGTGTAGATAAGTAAAGACTAAGGGTACTAATGCAAATAAGTTGATTGATGATGTCAATATGATGGTTTCCAGTGCTATCCAATTTGACGTACATCAAATGCATAGAAGACAATGAGATGGCATCACCACATATATCTATTCCAACTAATGAGGTGTTGTACTACTTGCAAAAAGGTAAGAATAATGATGAAAATGTTATAGGGCATATGGCAAATATGCATAGTACATGTGAAGAAGTTATTTGCATGAAATTGTAGAAGAGTTTTGTGATATGAATGATAAGGGTTGTTTGGACTTGATACAACCAAAGGGAAATGATATTGAGCTTATGTCTCTACAACTGTTGGATGTAGTTCTAGAAGATATTGTGTAAGGCCATCAAGCCATCCAAAAAGAAACTGTAGTATTACTCTTATTGATTTTATTCCAAGCAATTATAGAGAAAATAATCTTCTTATTTTTTATAAATATATCCCAAGTTCATGTTTCAAATGTATATTTCCATTTAAAAAAATGAAATATGTGCATGTCAACCATGACACTAATGATGTTACAAAGAAGTAGATACAAATAGAAGCCAAGTGCAAGAAGATTGTTGTGAAGTCTAAGACCCATGCAAAGTACAAGAGTAATCAAGCTAAGGACCAGACGAATAGAGGAGTCAAGGGCTAAAAGGCAAGAACCAAGGATCATACTACAATAAGAAGTACAAGTTCAAGGCATCAAATAAGCTAGAGTTACTAAGAATCAAAAGCCAATGGGGTGTGAGTTCCCAATTCTAGGTGAATACCACAGGAAACTACATGAAAAGTTTAGCAAAGGCAATGTTGTGTAATAAGAAAGATCCTACTCCTATACAAAAAGTTAAAAAAAAAACCATTGTCGTCTATTTAAAATTTTGTATCAACGAAGCCTACCACCATCGAGCAGGGTGGGGGTGGGGGGGACTGTTTTTTATCATTCATGAACTTTAGTAGAGAAGCTATTAAGCCATGAGTTTAGTCCTACAACCTTAGGTGAGGATTGAGGAGGGGCTATTTGAGCCCTCTAAATAACACAAAAAAAAAAGTGGAAATATTGTATTATATCATCGACAATCTCCACGTTCATCTCATTCATATGCAAAACTAAGGAAAAGCAATCTGAAACAACCACAATTGGAATTAGGCAACACAATGTATCACAACTTAATAGATTCTCCCACATATTTACATCAATGAGAGAGTGCTACCATGCTAATGACTAAGGTTCAAGTGAGCCCTAATTATTGAATACCCCTAATCTACCCTTATTTGCTAACAATAATGTGTGCATGTTCATGTTTCTACCTATGCTTGGAAGTTGGATATGGCATGAATACATCATTTTTGGATTTGAAAATGAAGTAGCTACCCCCTTTTTTTAAAACTTTAGTTGATCATACTGAATGGAGCATTTGCCCTTTACTTTTACTCAAGTTGGTCACACTTGAATGGAAAGAAAGCATCAATGTTGTAGTTTTGCAAAACAAACACAATGAACTCGTGGGATGTGATTTAAAATGGCCCATCTATTAAATATGGTACCCAATGTGTTGCATTTACATTTATAGAGAGTTACCAACCTTACCTAAATTCAAGGTGAGGAAGCTAAGGAGAGGTGGATTCATGGTACAATTTGAGATAGTGCATATGCCAATGCCTTTACCAACTGAACATGAGGGCATTTCATATATGTCTTTTTAAGAAGTAGCATATGAAGCACGCAGAGGCATCAATAGTTGCTATGACCATATGAATCACATATGTTCTCATTGTGGAAGAGGTCAAGCATGAAATTTTATTACATTATCAGAGGATGGTACACATGATACACACTATCAAGTATAAATAAAGACATATCCAAGCTAGTCATGTTTAGATTCTAGCATCAAAGTTGAGAAGAAGAGGCCACATTTGGCATATAAACACTTGTATTTGTGTATTTAAGAGTATTTGGTCTCCAAATAAATGAGAATATACATGTCACCTAGTACTAATCCTTATGGAGCTCATTTGATATCGAGAAAAGTCAAGACCCAAACCTATTATAAGCAAGGATTAGCATAGTATGAACCCTAAAATCTAAACTCTAATTTATCATTAAGTAAGCACTTAAATTCCACTTGTTGTACAATGCCCAAAATTGTAGCAAGGCTACATGGTTGAACAATGAACTAATACCACTAACAATCACATCATTATTTAGATTTGTGAATCCATCATTAATGTCACCGTTTAGATTTGTGACGCCACCATCAATGTATATGCATATTGAAATTGATTCTTTGATATTTCTTCTCACAATTAATTTGTTTTGGGTATCTGGACCCAACATTGCTTTATATTCACACTTTGCCTTATAGCATATGCTTAACACTCTCTTGAAGTGAAGAATAAAGTTAAATTTTGTCAATTGGTCTTTGTACCTGGCAGTGTTTTATATTTACCCTATAACATGTGCATAAAGGTCAATTTTCTATATTGGTCTTTGTACCTAACATTGTTTTATCTTTATGCTTTACCCTATGGTACATGCTTAATACTCTCTTGAAGTGAATAATTTTGTATCTAAAAGAGCACATAAGAAGCTATAAGCACATACTTCTCCAATGTGCTTCAAGAATCACAACCTCATATATGCAAAAACTACTCTCTTTTGTAACTTTACACGTTTAATGAATACATAACAATGGAATATAGGCAATGCCTATGATTACATTTCAACTCCTTGATTTTTAACTTTTTTTTTTGTAGTTGTATCACTTGTATTTGCGAAGCTCCTTGATTTTCTACATGGCTTTATACATTGTCAAATATATGCCTTACATTTTCAAGAACTTTTAACATTTTCTAACATAAAAATGTTAACATATACACAATATAAATGTTTGAAAAGATGTTTTGAACTAGCCAACAATAATATCAATAACAAAATGGAAACCACATTAGTCTACATAGTAGGAGGAGCCTTGTCATGTACATTGCAAGGTCCTTGTCTTATACAAGGATGAGGTATGATATTTAATGTCTTCTAGTTAGATTCCTATTCTTCACGTGGAGTGGATAGGTTATGTGTGGAGGGAAATTTTATCAAGAGATTCAATTTAGGGATCTAGAAGAATAGGTTAAGATTTTCCATAGCAAAATTTGGACTTCCCCTTTGTTTATGAGATTTGTGGTTGTCTCAAGCCTCTTCTTTATAAAGTCTAAAAAGGCTACAAATTTGTTTTCAAGTGAGAGTTTTTAAAGACTTAAAAAGTCTAAAACCCATCAATAACATTAGATGTTAAGTTCAATGGTTCATTGAAAATGAATAATTAGAGCTTTCAATATACCTTGAAATGTTAAGGTGTTTATGGGGTTTTTTCCAAGCCTCTTATTTTCGTACAATGGTTGTTGGAGAGGGGAGTGACTAAGAAATCATGCTATGGCAATGGAGACGTGTATCCTAGTTATAATTACCACTATGCTGAATGCATGCTTAAACTTTTAATATTGGAAACATAGAAGAGTATAGGCTAGTGTTAGTGCATTTCTAGTAGCTTACCATAAATGTGTAACCCTAACAAAAAAGTGTGAGTAGGAAGTGTGTGTCCCTCTAACTTATGATGCCAAGGGTTATGATATTCCAACTATATGACACCTTTTATGCAAACTAATTTTGAGCTAGGAGACCACTCCTATGTAGAGTAGTTTTGATTCCCTTCCCAAGAACTAGAGACCCTAACAAGTGAGAGTGGTGTATGTCCCTTCAACTTATGTGATGCCATCACAATACATGCAAAGGATTACATTAGTTCAACTCTAATAATTACGAGACCACATCTATGTGAAGTATTATAGAACAATAAGACCCCCCTCAACGTAGGGCATTTTCCTAGGAAGTCGAAATCCTAACAAGTGAGAGTGAGCTGACAGAGTGTGTCCCTTAGACTTATGATGCCAAGGGCACATTAGATGGTAATGGTTACATAGCTTACATTACGCCAATTTTCCAAGTTATATTAGGTTGGGTTCACATTCATTTGGACAATGGAAGTGCACATAGGCATTTTGATGGTGTTGAGAGGAGATCAACCAAAAAACTATCCACTCAAAAACACATTTGTTCATCACAACCCTCTTGCCCTAAACCATTAGACATTGAAAATAATGCTATTCAGAACGCTAGACCTTAGACCTCCAATTTGAATGTCACCCTTGCCCAATCCCCCTCGGGAAAAACAAGGACAACTTTCATGATTGCAAAGTATTTGTTTATTTATTGGACAAACATGAAGCAATAGGGTTTGTTCTTTGAATCATGCTTGCTTGTTTAGATACTTGTGAATGAACCCTTACTATGAGCTCACCATTATTTACTTAAAAACAATGCACAATGTATTAAGTTATGTGGATATTTGCATTAAGCGAAGATTGATTATGAGGTTGATAAACTTGCTAAGCAAAGGACTAGAGAAACCCAAGAAGTCTCTACCATTCATTACTTTGTAGATGTGCTCCTTGCGCAAATTTCTCTTACAAAGCATTATAGTTCCTTTTTTGCATGATATCAAAATCATCAATCAGGAGCCTGTAGCACTCGTTGTGGACCATATCATTCCTAGATTTTGAGGTCTCGTAATAGTCACCCCATAGATGCTAAGCCTTTGCATTTTTGGCTCAATCCCTTTGGCAAATTATCGAGCAGCGGTAAGGCAACAAAGGATTTGGAGTTATCGAGGAGCAATGTGTTCATCGAAACAGTGGTCGATTGGAGCGATGCCTTCTTATTCATAGCGTAAGAGAATATGGCCATCAACGCCCTCTGGGAGGAGGCTGAATATTCTATGGAGAGTCTACACCCACACCCTCTCGACCCCCAATATCCTATGGAGAGTCATCACCAAACTTCTTATCATGAGCCCACCATTCTTGGAGTATGAGATACGAAGTCCTCTTAGATGACGTTGGGTGCGAAGTTTTGACTTTGGGCAGGACTAGGAAATGGGAATCTGAATGGCTCTTGGTTGTTGTCTCTCGGGAGTCGGCAGCATAGAGGAGGCAGAGGCTCTATAGTCATGACGAGTTCTTTCGTATGCCATAGCCAGAAACCCTAGCCTGGCTCCAGTCCTCCTTTCCCTCCACTCTCCGCGCCAGCACACGCTCGGCCACACCGCATCCGCCTCTCAGAGCTCCGCCCTTTCATGGCTTTTCGGACACTGTATTCTATCTTCTTCCTATCCCTCTCTTGTGCGTGCTTCAAGGTTTTCCATTACATGGTCTGCTTCTTTGCTACCTGAAGCAATAAAGGATCAAGACTTGTCTTCTTGTTTGCTGGAGAGAAAAAGAAGAGGAAGAAGAAGAAGAAGTCGAAGAGAGAGGGAGAGATATCATGGCTTCCCGCCTTGCTTTTGCTGTCGCTGTGGTTGTCGCAACATCGTACGCTGTGTTCTCGTATTTTCGGAGAAGAGGGAAGAAGCAGAGCCGCAGTGTTGCCATGTTTAAGGGCTCTCCGCGCCTCCCTGCATTCGCTGTTCCACGGCGGTACGATGTGGAGCTTTGGCCTGACCTTGTCTCTTTCAAATTTGAGGGCAGATTGGCTGTCACAGTTGACATTTTAAAGGAAACGACCTGTCTCGTCTTGAATGCTTTTGATCTAGCGATTCACCCAGGCTCAGTGTGGCTGAGATGCAAAGATACACGTCAGGTAAAGTCCAGACGCTCATTAGCATTCTTTTTGTTTTCGGTCCCAGCAGACGAAAGCCTCAAATTTGGTTAAATGACACCTGAGTGATAATCGTCTTCTAGTTTTATATAAACAGTACACATGGAAGGAAAAGAGACACTTGAATCAATCTAATTATTAAGGTTTATAAAGAGTACATACGGAAAGAAAATAGAGACTTGGATAACTATAACCATCATTATTGATGTACGTATATATCACATAATACCAATATATGAAACTAATACATAGCACATAATGCAATATATTAAAATATTTGAGGCACCTATCTATTTGCCCAAGAGAGAGGCCTTGTGCAAGGCTATCAAAATAATCAATTTGATGGTCTATAATCACATGATTTTCCCAAGTGCCAAAATCCCATTATTAGAAGACCTTATAACTTGCTTATCAATGCTACATAGATTACAAGTGGGAAAGACAATATTCATACTTATAATACACTTTTTTGGATTGAGGTTGTAAAAAAATATTTTCGGACCTTTACTTTGAAACTTTTACATTAGCTTAAGTGTAGGATTGCGCTGGTTTTACGTTTGCAAGTAGTCATTTGAACTTCTAACTATTATTGGATGATAATAGTTAGCTCAGTCATTTTACATTTTTATATTTGTCATTTGAATATTTATTGGATGATGATAGTTAGCTTAATCATGACTTATGATCCATTGATTAGCCTTGATTGATATGGTACTCTTATTTCCATAAAAATATATTTTAATCCATATGTTTTGATAATTTAAATCTTGACAATATAATTAAGACTTTTGTTTAAAGTCTAAAAGTGCCAATTATTTAAATGTGCACTTAATCAATTAATCTTTGGATCTCTAGTCTCAATTATCGACCCCTACTATTGATGAGTTTGCACAATATCTACACAACTTATGCATTATCTTGCTTGCCCATAAAGCTAGGAGTCAATCATAAGTTAATCGTGAACTTAGAAAACACATCTTGGTGCTAGTTGTAATTCATGAAATTTTGGATTTTCCTATATCCTTTTCTATGTTCTTTAGAATAATTTTAAAGGGGATCTCTTAGCATACACCATTGAGTCTCCTTCAAGAAGCTTTCAGTTTATCCGATCCTCGAGAGGGGGTCATTTGTTAGAGTGTAGCAAGTGCAGAAGTACATGATTGGATTAAAAGAAAGAAGTGAACATGAGAGAGAGAGAGAGAGAGAGAGAGAGAGAGAGAGAGAGAGAGAGAGAGAGAGAGAGAGAGAGAGAGAGAGAGATGTTGCATATTGTAGAGAATGAATGTTGAATACTGAAGGGAGATACGTACAAGGGGTTGTGGGAGTATAACTAATCAAAGATCTCTCTCGACTTGCTAAAAAATGAAGTGACTATGATTGGAGGGGAAAGTTGTCTAAGTAGGTAGGAAATAATATAGTAATCTGATTAGGTTGAGTAGTTAAATCTTGCCAATTGTTGTTGAAAATGGTGGACTATAGGAAATAAACAATAAAATACTAGAAAATTGCCATGAAAATGGTGCATGCTATGTGTAAATTTGTCTAATTTGTCAGTCTTAATCAGCTTGCTCTACTTGTTGTTCAAACGGTTGGCGATTGTAAAGTTTATGCCCATGAAACCAATCTTTCTTCTCGGAGAGGATGGTAATGATCCGATTGGTCAACAATTATAAGAAGTAAGCAATATACATAAATTGAAATGCATAATTTGCCACTTGATCTTGGATAATGGACAGGCATTTGGTTCCGAAATTGACACCTCTTGTGGTATTTCTTTAACTTTTATTGCAAATGGATGGAGTACACTGAGTTTTATGAATCTTTTACATTGATGAAAGTGTCTCTTGTTGTCATAGATAACCAGTAAGCGTTCAAACCAACTTACCCCTTGGTTTGCTTAGGGATTGGTTGTCATGAGAACACGTATTTTCAAAATCTCTCTTAACATGTGGATTAATTTTTAATCACATGGTTAAGTAAATATTGCACATGTGAGGTGTAACTAGGATTAGAGTAAATTTATGAGCTCGGGATCTGAGAAAATCACAGGATGCCAAAGAAATAAGTTGCTATAAGTTATATTGTATAGGTACTTGGTGGTATCTGATACCAGTTAATGGCGTAGGTCATTCATTTGGCCATAAGTGTTAGTTGGTGACACTAGAGAAGTGGCGTTTAATGGTACCTAACATTAATTTGATGGTCAAAGATAGTGCAGAGACACTTGGAAATGCAAGATGCTTAGCCAATTTAATTATTGGCCAGTTAGATTATTTTTTAGGGTACCGAAATAATGATTAGATTAATTTTTAGTATTTAAAGACAAAAAACTAACATTTAATTATGGATAATGCGAGAAAAGCCATTTGGGAAGGTTGCCACTTGTAAAAAATGCCAATGTAAGATTAAAAAAATGTCTTTAGAGGTTGGAGAGGCATTTTGTGTATTAAGCTCTGCAAGAGAGAGGGAGAAGATGTTGGTCTGATTTGCAGCCATTGGAGGATTTTCTGAGGCAGCTAGGGGCAGGAGAAGACCAATCAATAGTAGGTGACAACATCTAGAGGTTGTTGAGACAGGGCAATAGCAGCAAATGACTGATTTTCTTCAATTCTTTGCATCTACAAGCTGTAGAGATAGGGCAGCAGTAGTAAATGATAGATTTTCTTCAGCTTTTTGCAAAGAAAGTTTGAATTTTTTCTCTCCTCAGCATCCTGTCTCATCTCCTAACCTTTCTATATCCTTGCTCCAAAGATTGCAATATTGAGATCACCAGAGGTTGAGAAATTTCATATTTCTTTGGTGTAAACTCTAATCTGTAGCAAAAATTAGGGTCAAGAAGCATGCCAGAAATTGGAAGCTTTAATAGGACTGAAGCTATTTTTAGCCTATTCAAGTGGAGGGATTAACAAATAATTGAATTTGGAGCATTTTTCATCTCCATCAAAGCGGGTGAAGGCCAATTGATTACTCGAATCAAGGGGCAAATTAGATTAAAGACTTGTTGGTCATTTTGAACAGTAAGGGGAGTTGGAATACTGAAACGGATTGGTGGAATCCCATTGTTCATCGACTTCTTCTTCAATTAAGTTAAATAAATATCAAAGGGACACCAATTTTGAGGGCTAACAGGGTATCCAATGTTTAAGATTATATGGTAAAGTGTACTTTTCAGTTTTGTGAATTTCTTAATTGCTGTAAATAGTGCTTAATCAGGTTATTTACCACCCTATCCAAGGAAGAAGACTGGTTATATTGGCCTTTAATTGTGCTTCTTGGGTGACAAATTCAACTCAAAATGACTGTTGGCTGAATGGCCACTTGAAAATCTTGAAATTGTTTCAATTTTAGTGATTGAAATTCAAGTCTCTAGGCCTTATATTTTCAGCACACTTCTTGAGGTGACAACCAAACCCTAATTTCTATTCTATTGTAAATTAGGCTTTATAATAGAGATTAGTGAAAATCTCCACTTGAAACTAGCCTTCCTTCTTGAAAAGGGTGGTAATTCCTTATAAAGCACTTAGTTAAAGCAATCAACAAATGAACATAACTGCAATTGCACAAATTACCTCAATAATCTTGGAGATCGTACACCTTGTTGGCCCCAAAACTGGTGCCCCTTTCGGTATTTCTTTAACTTGATTACTAATGGAATGAGTACAAGCTAAGATTCACAATCTCTTTTGCTGTTCCAAAAGCCCCTTTGTTGTAGTAACAATGAGCAATCAATTTGGGTCAATTGCCCCTTGATTTTTCACCCAAGACTTGCACAAATGGAACCACCAACTGGCCAAATGCTGCCCCAAATTACAATGAATGGGTTGATATTTGAATTCTTTGATAATTACTCAAATTTTAGGTGTTGAATTTAGTGTACGATGCCTTTACTAATTGACACGGGCCTTGAGGTGTTTGTCAAACCCTAGCTTTTGCAAAAAATTAGGGTTTATAACCAAGATCTCTTTGCTGTCCACCAAATTTGGTTGAGATCTACTCAAAATGGCTAAGAAATGTTGAGATCTATTGAGAATGGGTTGGAGAAGGGGAGAGAAAGCCAAGATGAGAGAAATTTGATTTTCTTTGTGAGGAAACCCGAAATTCTTCTTGCTGCTTGCATTTAGTATAGTCACCTATTGCGAGGCACCTTCAAAAAGCAGTCACCTAATCAACAGTGCTGTTGCCAGCCCTTGAAACGTGACTCCCTGCCGTCCCCTACCTGTTGAGGCCCCCAGATGGCTATCTTCTGCAGCAAATTGTTGTTCTTTGATTAGAAAATGGACCATTAGTTCTCTCTCTCTCTCTCTCTCTCTCTCTCTCTCTCTCTTTCCCCCCTCCCCCCAAGCTATAAACTAATTGAATGGTTGAGACCCAGCCCCTGAAAACATTTTCTGAGTTTACATGGGCATTTTTGCTAAGTGGTAGCTTTCTAAATCCATTTTCAGCATTATCCAACCATTTAATTAATTTTCAAATCTATCAATTTCAGCCCTTTTGACCTTAGAAAAATAATTTGGTTGGCCTACAATTTAATTGGCTAGGCCAATTTATCATTAAGTGATCTTGAGCTCTTATTAACCTAGAATTGACTCATTAACCTAGTTAATTAATTAGTACCAATTCTCTAGTGTAACCATTGACACTTAGGGCTATTTAAATGGTCTAGGCAAAATTTCGATACTAGGTACCACCTAGTACGTGTCCAGTATATCTTGTTACAATTGCAGCCTTTGACACCAACTGATACCTTGGGAATCTAGGGCCCATATTGTGAAACAATTAACCTACACTTCACATATCCAAGTTATATTTTTACATTTGATCAACTTTTAGTCAAATGCTAAAGCAAAGCATGAAAATTTCATGTCCTTGTGATACATCTTCCCTTTGGAATCCTTGCTTTGTCCTTTTGCACTACAATGTGTCAAAGCAAAATATAATGCATTGGAATTTTCCAAAAGACATCATAGTGAAAACAACATTGGTCACTATTGCTTAACCATGGTAATGCCAAATACTTGCTGATAAATTTTAACTAGCAAAATCATAACATAAAAACTCATAAAGAATCCAAAATTGCTACCAGAAACTCATAAAATGCATTTCTTATTAGCATATCTCAATTGTTTTGGCTAGACAACCATAACAAAGTTGAAGTTGAGCTTTAACCATGATTGAACTTTCAATGTTATTCATAAAACATTTTGTTGTCCACAAAACCAAATTAATTGCATTGGTAATTGTTGATCATCCATTGGGAACCAGTAAAATTGATAATCAACCTTTGATGATTGTACAATGACATTGAAATCAGCCTTCCTTCTTGGAAAGGGTAGTAATTCCTTGATTACGCACTTAATTACAATAATTAGCAAATGAACATAACTTAAAATGCACAAATTACTTAATAATCTCGGACATTGAACACCTTGTTGGCACCAAAATTGGTGCCCCTTTCGGTATTTCTCTAACTTGATTGCTAATGGAATGAGTATAAGTTGAGATTTACAATCTCCTTTGCTGTTCCAAAAAGCCTCTTTGTTGTAGCCACAATCAACAATCAATTCGGGCTGATTGCCCCTTGATTTTTCACTCAGGACTTGTATGAATGGAACCTCCAGTTGGCTAGATGCTACCCCAAATTACAATGAATGGGCTGGCATCTGAATTCCCTAACAATTACACAAATTTCAGGTGCTGAATTTGGTATACAATACCTTCACCAATTTCCACAGGTCTCAAGGTGGCTGTCAAACCCTAATTTTTGCAAAAATTTAGGGTTTACAGCAAAGATGTCTCTATTGTCCTCCAAAACTTGACTGAGAAATGTTGAGATCTCCTGAGAATGGGTTAGAGAAGAGAGAGAAAGCCAAGATGAGAGAGAAATCTGATTTTCTTTGCTATAAAACCCTAAATTCTACTTATCACCTGTTACTTGCTACTTGCTTCAGCATGCATACAATGCAATTACCTACTGCTAGACACCTCCAAAATTTGGTGTGGACAATAGAGAGATCAGCTTAAACAATGGTTGAAACTATCAATGGCATTTACTAACATGTTGCTGTCCGTGGAACTAGTTGTAAACCATTGAAGATTGAGCATAATCTAATCATAAACTGATCACTTGCTGATCTGATAAGTAGTCACAAACTGATTGCACAAATTGATTAGTAACTAATGCAAAATTTGATCCCAAAAGTGACCATAAACGGTTCTTAAAGTGATAAAAAATTGGCTTGAAATTGATCAAATTTTTTTGTCTCAAAACTGAAGCAAAAATCCATGCCAGACTGATCTTAAACTGAAGCAAAAGTATAGTTCGAGTGCTTGGGTAAAACTCATACTCATCTGTATGCATCTCACAATGACTTGTACACTAAGTAGTGACCCCATGCCTCCCCTTTGAGCATCAGGCAATACTCTAGAACCTTGCTCTGCTAAACTTGATTGAGCTCGAACCAAAGTTGGCTCTAATTGAGAGGCATCTCGGTAAAGTTGCAACAATCGAGGATGGATTGTCAAGTCATCCTTTTCCATCCACTTTGCATCTATTGGTGAAACAATGCTGAAGCTTCATCAAGAAGCAAATGGAAACTTTACCTCTAATTTTTCTTGCCTTGAAACCTCCACTAGGTTGTAGGCCTTTTTTCTTGACGGAAAGTGCGAGGATCGAGATACGCAGTGCTTTCTAGCAGCAAAGAGAGAGTGTAGAGGAGTTAGGAGAGAACACGATTTGTGGGTACGATGACGAGTGTATCTCTTTAGGTTTATATATATATATATGAAAGTACAGTGCTAAGGGTGTGTTCACACCCGAGCACATTTAAAAGGCACGAGGGTCTTTATTCCCAACAACCTCCCACCTAAAGGCTATGTGCCTTAAGAGGAGAAAAGAATCAACTAAGTCTAGGTACGTACAAAGCTGAATTACATATATCTATCCAACTCCCATCATCTGTCGGCAATAAGCAAACCGCTCTGTTGGGAGATCCTTCGTGAGAAGGTCTGCAGGATTATCATCTGTATGCACTTTGACAAGCTCGATGCTCTTGTTGTCAAGTACATCTCTAATGAAGTGGTACTTCACCTGTATGTGCTTCGTCTTCGCATGAAAGACGGGATTCCATGGTAGCATGATAGCACTTTGACTGTCACAATGGAGAACAGGTAACTCTGTAATGCCAAGCTCTCCTACCAGATGTGAAAGTCATAAAGCCTCCTTGTATGCCTCAGTGTGGCAGCCACATACTCTGCCTCTGTAGTAGACAATGCAACACACTTTTGTAGCCTGGAGATTCAAGAGACTGCTTCTCCTGTGAAGGTAAACACATATCCAGAAGTGGACTTTCTGCAATCTGCATAGGTAAAGCCAACGACAAATGCCTTCTGCTTTCCAAAGCAGATGTACAACTCCTTTGTGCCTTTGAGGTATCTCATAATACCTTTCACTACTTCCCAATGCTTTTTACCAGGGCTTGCCATGTATCTGCTAACCACTCCCACTGCAAAGGCAATGTCAGGACGTGTAGCAACCATAGCATACATCAAATTGCCAACCGCTAAAGCATATGGTATCTTGGTCATTTCAATCGTCTTATCATCAGATGCACGGCTGTCCTCTGCACCGAGTTTCACATATGGAGGTAATGGAACCCCAATTGTTTTTCCCCCCTCCATATTGAAACGTTGCTAAACCTTGGAGATATACTCCTGCCGAGATAGATAGAGTAATCGTGTCAACCTATCTCTGAGTATTCGCATGCCAAGAATGTGATTTGCATCACCAAGATTCTTCATGTCAAAGCTGCCATGAAGACTTTGCTTCAGTGGGTCCAAGGTACGAGTATCCTTGTCAGCCATCAGCATGTCATCAACATACAGAACCAAGATAATCAGGTTGCCATCTGCTGTCTTCTTGGTGTACAAGCAGTGATCCACTTGACTTCTATGGAAACCTTGAGACTGCATAAATGTATCAAACTTATGATACCATTCTCTTGGTGCTTGTTTCAGCTCATACAAACTCCTTTTGAGTTTACATACCATATTCTCTTTCCCTTTTTCCACAAACCCTTCAGGCTGTTGCGTATATATGTCTTCATATAGGTCACCATGTAAGAATGCAGTCTTTACATCCATCTGTATGAGCTCCATATCTTCAGCTACAACTAAGCCCAAAATGGTTGTCAGTGTAGTCATCTTGACTATAGGAGAGAAGATCTTATCAAAGTCAATTCCATGTTTCTGCTTATACCCCTTCACAACCAATCTTGCTTTGTACTTTGGTGAGGAACCAGAAGTGACCTTCATCTTGTAAACCCATTTGCATGGAAGTGTTTTTTGCCCTTTAGGCAATTGCACCAAGTCTCAAGTGCCATTTTTCTCAAGAGATTCCATTTCTGACAACATGGCTTTATACCATTTCTTGCTGTCTTGTCTGTCCATTGCTTCCTTGAAGCAAGATGGTTCACCACAGTCTGTCAACATGACATAATCAGCCACATTGTTTGCACCAAGAATGAATCTATTAGGTTGTCTAGTAGTCCTAGACGATCTCCTAACCCAATGATCATTGTTTGCTGGGTGTTCAGCATTTTCAGCTTTCTATCCTGGCATTTCAGCCTGCAAATCAGCATTAACAGCTTGTTGTTCTGGCTGTTCCTGCACGTGTAGTGGCTCATTTGTTAATAAACACGGATCTAGAGCATGGTAGGAGCTATGGAGGATGAAAGATGAAGAGAAGACTCATGTTGACATAGATATAGATAGACCAACTGTTGGACAAGTGAATTAGGTTCCAAGATAGATTAGCTTGGACTCATAAATACAATCTTGTGTAATGAATTGACACTTACAAGACACTAAGTGAAAGTACTAAGCATCATGATATTGTATTCATTCCATAGTCAAGTTCAATGCTTTATAGAAGTTGGGTTGTTCCACTCTTCTCACTGTGCATATGGGATTCAGGACATCCTTTCTTGGAGTATACATCATTTGTTGTTTCTCAACACCTCCCCCCCCACAAATGATGAGTTCCTACACTTGTTGACTTTTGTCTCCCCTTCATGATGACATGGCTCGGGAGACTAGCTCATAGGCAGCCTAGTCAAGTTAAAGCTTGAAACTTTACATCTTTGATAGGAGTTTTACAGAGCAAATCCACTAAGGGAAAATTGTATGAAAGATACAATGAAAATTCTTTTAGAATAATCTGTTAGAGTTGCTGATGGTAGTGGAAGCATCTTCTTCTTCTTCTTCATTCATGAATTGGTTTTGGTGGTGATCATTCTGCAACTGTTGTGCTCTTTTCTTGTGGAAACATTCACTGGCTATATGGCGAGTCTTACCACAATAATGACATGTCATTCGACTTTTGTTGTCGGTATTGAATCCTCGACCTCTTCCTTTGGGTCCAACAGCTTCTTTGGTGTATAAGAGATTTTCCCTAGATGGAATACCATCTTTTGCATTCTTGTTCTTCTGTTTGTTCTCTTTATCAAGAAGAGAGTGCTCAATATCTTTAAGTGAGAGACTTGGAACATTACTTAGGGTGGACACGAGATTCTCATATGGATCCTTATTTACACTTGCAAGCAGTACGGCTATTGCTTCATCTTCATCAATATTCTTCTTAAGAGTTGCAAGCTGGGTTTTTAGGCTCTTGAACTTGTTAATGTGTATGGTTATGGAAGCAGTGTCTTTTATATCCAGTTTATAAAACTGCATGAGTAATTTTACTTGTGAATTCTTTGCTTGGGTACCAAACATCTTGTGAAGTTCCTCCCAAGCGGTTCTAGCATCTCTAATGCCAGAGATATGATGTAGCACATCATCACTTAGTCCCCAGGCAATGATGCCTAGTGCCTTGTTATTCATCTTCTTCCATTCTTTGGTTTTTGATGAAGTTATTGCAAGGATCCCGCTTTTTGAATCTTCTTCCGTGCCATCTGCATCACCTTCATCATTTTCAAAGAGATCCGAGAGGTCTTTCCTCATAAGGTGGTACATGGTCTTTTCCTTCCAGGCATGGAAACCTTCTCCATTAAACTTTGCTATTTGCTCAAGTTCTGCCATGTTGATAAGCGTCAATTATTTATCAAAAGAGTTGTATTTCAATGTGTTAAGAGACAGAAGTACAAGGTAATGTGAAGGCACACTCTATAGTATCAAGAGATACTATGTCTGGTCTTTAAGCTTGAATCTTCTTCCTTCTTGATGGTGATTATTTGATGCTTGTCTTTCTTCAACTTGAGTCCCCTCCTTGTTGGTAAAATCACTGAGTAGAGTGACAGTATTTGCCTTGCCAAATGGAGGAAGAATGAGGCAAAGAAGGAAGTCTTGGCGTTGAGGCTATTGCTTGAGGTCTTCAAGACTTAAAAAGAATCTTCAAAGTATCTCAAGTCTTGTTGAAACTTTCAAATTTAGTGTAATTAGAGTGGCAATAGCCTTAGTGTATTGCAGACAGTGAGGGAGTGAGATGAGAATAGTTGAAGTGGCTATGGTGGAATTAGGGTTAATCAGGCAGGCGATTGGTTTTTTACTCGGGGCAGCTCGTAGACACACTTGTATGGCGAATCGTTTGATGAGGAGGAAGTTTATGATCCAAGCTTCCAAAGCCCTATGGTTACAGGGCATCTAGCAGCGCATATAGGGAGATTCGATTGTACGACAGCTTGCTGTCGTGTTTCTGGCAGCAAGCTGCAATCTCTGCAATGCCGGGTGCTAGAGCGCATAATGTTGATGTTTGACGTGACAAGGAGGAGAGCCTGAAGCTAGAGAACAACTCTCCTGAAGAGAACAAGTTGAGATAGGCTCTGGTTGAGGAGATCCAAGACCTCAACTACAGGTGGGTGCAAGTTGGCTATGGGAGCCACAATGTCAAGCTGAAGATGAAGCTGGAAATGGAGTCATGAGCTGGCTGTGAATTGAACAGAGATGACTAGAGGTGAAGAGAGACTAAGAGAGCAATGTATGGAGCTATGCTATGCTCAGCTGAGGTCTGATACCATGTTAAGAAACACGGATCTAGAGCATGACAGGAGCTATGGAGGATGAAAGATGAAGAGAAGACTCATGTTGACATAGACACAGATAGACCAACTGTTGCATAAGTGAAATAGGTTCCAAGATAGATTAGCTTGGACTCATAAAGACAATCTCGTGTAATGAACTGACACTGACAAGACAGTGAAAGTACAAAGCATCATGATATTGTATTCATTCCATAGTCAAGTACAATGCTTTATAGAAGTTGGGTTGTTCCACTCTCACTGTGCATATGGGATTCAGGACATCTCTTCCTGGAGCATACATTGTTTGTTATTTTTCAAGATCATTATCATGGGTAATAATTGGCTTATCATTTTCAGCATTATTTTCTGCATTTACAGGTTCATTTACAACAAGTATTTGTTGTTGTACAATAGGCACATTTTGTTGTCCAAAAGGTATTTCTTCCCGAAATACAACCTCACGGACCTCCTCAGTTCTTTTGGGCTGTTTATGCATGCGATCTTCCCGGAAGATAACATCATTGCTGCGTACTACTTTCCTTATCTCGGAATCCCATAATCTATACCCCATTTCACCCTCGTCACCATATCCTAGGAAAATGCATTTACAGGACTTTGGCTCAAGTTTGCTGCGTTTTTCTTTATGAATGTGCACAACAGCCTCGCAGCCAAATAGTTTCAGGTGAGCATATGAAGGTGGCTTGCCCGACCACGCTTCTTGGGGAACACCCCTCCTAAAGACCTATTTGGTGACCGATTAATCAAGTGTACGGCTGTCATAACAGCCTCTGCCCAAAAACCATGGGGTAATGTAGCATGAGACAGCATCGTACGGACCTTATCCTGGATGGTCCGATTCATACGCTTTGCAACTCCATTTTGGGGTGGATTATGAGGGACAGTGAGCTTCCTCTTGATCCCTTTGCTATCACAAAATGCCTGAAAGGCCTTGGACACATATTCCCCACAATTGTCAAAGCGAAGACACTTAAGTGTCTTATCAGTTTGATTTTCAACCAATGCCAAGAATTTTTTAAACTTGCCAAGCACTTCATCCTTGCTACGAATAGGGTAAACCCATACCTTCTGTGTAGCATTATCGACAAAGGTGACAATATTTCTTTCCCCCTAAAGATAATCCTGGTATCTGACATACATCGGAATGTGCTAACTCTAGAGGAGAAGATTTTAGTGAAAGAGACTTTTTATGAGACGTCTGTGCATGTTTACCATAAACACAATGATCAAAATGTTCAAAATCAGCATAACGAAGACAAGGCAAGTAACCCAAACAAGATAGCACTTTCATTCCTGTTCGACTCATGTGTCCCAACCGGCCATGCCCCAAAGAAACACTTGGCTGCTCGGTCACGACAACAACATGATCACTCACACTAGATACATGGAGAGGATATAAGATATCACTTTTACACCCTTTGGCAATCACTCTAGATTCCTTACAGATCTTCCACTTCCCATCACCAGAGGTGGTATGAAATCCATCATCATCTAGTTGCCTTGTGCCAATCAAGCTCTTCTTGAGCTGAGGTACATGCTGAAGTGTGAAGATAGAACCATGCTGAAATTGTAACTGTACATTGCCAATACCTGCAATGTCATATGCATAGTTGTCCCCAAGATGGGTAACACCATGTCGACCCCCTGTATAGGCAGAGAATCACTCACGATGAGGGTTGGCATGAAAGGAAGCACTTAAATCGAGAACCCAGGTATGCATGTGTACGTACAAGTAAAGCATGTGCACCAAAGTGTGAAGAGACCAAGAGTACGTCATTCCCACTGTCATTGTTATGGGTGACTACATTCGCCTCTTAAATTTTGACATTGCTCTTCTTAGACTGACTCTCTTTCTTCTCTTCCTTGCTATCATCTGTCTTCTTGCCCTTTCCTTTCTCTTTCTTCCATTTATAGCAGTCACGTTTAAAGTGACCCTTCTTGCCACAATGATGGCATTCAACATCTTTGCCACGTGATTTACTGCGTCCCTTGCTATCAGATTTGCCTTTCTGCTTTGATCTGCCCCTAGTATGCAAAGCACTGGAAGACTTACTAGATGCATTGCTTTGCCGATTCATTTCTTCCATGAGTAGAGCACTCTTTACATCAGCATACAAAAGAATCGCATTAGAATTGCTCATAGCAGTCCTGAATGTATTCCCAACTCTCTGGAAGAGTGCAAAGTAAGAACATAGCCTTAAATTCTTCATCGATCAAGAACTGCAAGGCAACAAGCTGGCTGAAGATGGACTTAAAATCACTCAAGTGAGTAGACATTGCTGTACCCTCTTTCATACGCAAATCCATAAGCTTTTTCAGCCAATACGCTTTGCTTGCGGCACTCTTTTGTGCATACAATTTTTCCAGTCGAGTCCAAATAGCATATGCAGAATCCAAACCTTCAATGTTAAACAGCAAGGCATCAATTGAGCATGCAAGCTCATTTAACTCATCCCAATTTTCCTGTTCCATGTTTGCGGGCTTTGCCCCTTCGGTCTTAATCGGCTTTGCCTGCTTCTTTTGCAACAGGATATTGTAGCACTGTTGTTGCCAGACTGCAAAGTTATGTGCTCCTTCAAGCTTCTTAATGTCATGAGATTACTACTGTCATTGCTGCCCGCCATGATTTTCAGCCCAAATGTGACCAAAAAATTCAGCAAATGCAGGCCCAAACTCTCACACAAGTGACCAAGGTACAAACAAGTACCAACCTGCAATTAATGACCACGTAGAAGCAGAAATTTCAGATCTGTAAGTAAATTTTCAGAAGCATCAAGCCATGTGCTACAGCATTCCACAACTGATTACAGTTGTTTCAAGGGCAAATACATCACTTTACATGAGAAATCCCAAATTTTAGCTGCAATTTCTGTTGTACATGTATCCATGGGCATAAAATTTGACAGGCACAGTCAAAAAAACCCCAAAATTTTTGTGTCGAGAAATTTCACTCAGATGAGCAAAATTTCAATAATTTTTGGCGAAATCCCCAATTCAAACGCGCACATTGTTTGCAATTTTTGACGCAGATGCCTCAATTTTGCATGAACAACACTCAATTTGGAAAAGCCCTAAAATTTTGGGCCTAGATTGCACAAAAAATTGGAGGCTGTGCCTCCATGCGTGAACCCTTTGTAGGGGAAGAGGAATTTCAAAAAATTTGAAGGGAAAAAAAATTTGGATGACGGGTTTGTTGACCCACCAGTCGCGGTTGGTCCCATCTGTCGCACGCTTCGCTGGCCGCCCCGTTTGACGCCTGGCTGCCGTCATCATGCTGGTCAGCACCCGTTGTGTGATGCTGCACGCTTGCTTCCCTACTCGACTGGTTGTCGCCTGGTCATCATGCCGTTGCTTGCTCGCCCAACCTTTCGCACCACTGCCACGCGCTTATTGGTCACCTGACTGCTGCCCTGTCGCCTGACTGCTGGTCTTCAGCACAACTTGTGTTGAACGAGCCTTGTGGCTCGAATAGCTTGTGTTGTGGTCTCGGGAAGCTCGCGAAATGTGTGCTTTGATACCAGTTTGTAGTAACGGAAAGCGCGAGGATCGAGACACGCAATGCTTGCTAGCAATAGAGAGAGAGAGTTAGGAGAGTGAACACGATTTGTGGGTACAATGATGAGTGTACCTCTAGGTTTTTAGAGATATATGTTTATATATATATATATATATATATAT
Source organism: Lygodium microphyllum (assembly GCF_053477565.2). Lineage (NCBI taxonomy): Eukaryota > Viridiplantae > Streptophyta > Polypodiopsida > Schizaeales > Lygodiaceae > Lygodium > Lygodium microphyllum. The sequence goes on from NC_141162.1 coordinate 21,038,551, forward strand.
ATATATATATATATATATATGTATGTATGTATGTATGTATGTATGTATGTATGTATGTATACATATACATGTATATGTATACATATATGTATATGTCTATACATATATACGTATAGGTATATATGCCTATATGTATAGGTATACATATATGTATACCTACACATATAGGTATACATATATGTATACGTATACACATACATATTTGTATATATACATATAGGTATACATATATGTATATATATGTGTGTGTGTGTATATATATACATATATATATGTATACATATATATATGTATACATATACATATATGTATACGTATATGTATACATATATGTATATGTATATGTATACGTATACATATATGTATACGTATACAGTGCTAAGGGTGTGTTCACACTCGAGTACATTTAAAAGGCACGAGGGCCTTTATTCCCAACAATACTTTCACACCGCTGCAATTCCAACTTAACTAATATGCAACATTGCATCCAGTTGACTAGTCCCTGATGTGTACGTGACATGCTAGGAGCACTAGATGCAGTAGGAAACATTCTTGTTTGCATGCTTTGGACCATTGCAATGTGACTGCATGGGAAATTGCATAGTACCAGCCATAGTAAGATACATTTTCCCATACATTGTGTGTATCCCTAGTTGCACTTTTCCTCACGACCAACACTATATGGAGCATTTGCATGACCAACATCAATACCATGAGTCCCAAACACTATGGATTGCAAATATGCATTGCCAAAGTTGCCACTTTGTGCCCTGACATCATGCCAACATTGCTATACATGGGGTTATGCATATTACCAGCCATACACGATACATTGGGCCTTGCACATTGGGCATTGTTTGCTTCATATGATAAGGAGTTGTGTCATATATCCTTGTATGTGGTTGCAAGCCCACCATAGCATGGAAACTAGTGCCACCACCAAAGTATCATGGCTGCCCCTTCATTGCATGCATGCCGTGCTATTCAAAAAGCATTGGATTGGTAGTTCCAAGTTGGCTTTGCATATGCATCAATTGCCCGCTTGGCATCATTTGATTGTGCTCACTACCTACGTTTGGAACATTATGCTATTGTGTTGGCTCTTCCTTCGGTGCTTCTTGCAATCGCAAAGCTCTCGAAGATAATCTCCTCTTCTTGCCTTTGCTGCCCTCCTTTAAGGGTTCAAAAAGCGCATAAATTGAGTATCATTTGCCAATTGCATAAACATTTTAGCTACTGCCATCAGCCGATCTTTAAAATGGTCATCAACTTCGTCTTGATGTTGTTAGTCATCAGCTTCAAGAGACCTAGAAGAACCCACATCTCATCCAATTCTCTCATTCTCAACTTGCTATCCTTGTTGCGCGCCTTGTCCAAGATCAAGCATTGCATTTTCCCCAATACTGTGTGAATTTTCAGATTGAGAGGCATCATCCCTGCTTGATCTCATCTCACTATCTGAAGAAATTCTTGCTGTAATGCTCAGCTGAATATAATTTCAGCACTAGAGCAAAGCTTCTGACCTTCAATGAGGTGCCTCAAGCCCACCAATTCAAGGGAATTGATGGTATCTCGGTGATGGAACCATGAAACCAGCCTTCCTTCTTGGAAAGGGTAGTAATTCCTTGGTTAAGCACTTAATTACAGCAATCAACAAATGAACATAACTTAAATGCACAAATTACCTTAATAATCTTGGACATTGGACATCCTGTTGGTCCCAAAACTGGCGTCTCGGTGTTTCTTTAAATTGATTGCTAATGGAATGAGTACAAGCTGAGATTTACAATCTCCTTTGTTGTTCCAAAAGCCCCTTTGCTGTAGCAACAATCAATAATCAATTCGGGACCATAGCCCCTTGATTTTTCACCCAGGACTTGCACGAATGGAACCTCCAATTGGCCAGATGGTGCCTCAAATTACAATGAATGGGCTAGCATCTGAATTCTTTGACAATTCCACAAATTTTAGGTGCAGAATTTCGTATACAATGCCTTTACCAATTGGCACGGGTCCCAAGGTGGTTGTCAAACCCTAATTTTTGTAAAAATTTAGGGTTTATAGCAGAGATCTCTTTGCTGTCTACCAAATTTGGTTGAGATGTGCTCAAAATGGTTGAGAAATACTGAGATCTCCTGAGAATGGGTTGGAGAAGGTAAAAGAAAGCCAATATGAGAGAGAAATCTGGTTTTCTTCATGAGGTAACCTTAAATTCTGCTTGTTGCTTCCTACTTGCTGCTTGCTCTAGCTTGCATTTAATGCATTACCTACCTCCAGACACCTCCAAAATGCTGTCACTTGATCAGCAATGCTGTTACTAGCCCTTGGAAGGTGACTCCTTGCTGTCCCCTGCCTATATTGAGGCCCCATATGGCTGTCTTCTGTAGCAAATTTCTTTTCTTTGATCAGAAAATACACTAACATCTCTCTCTCTCTCTCTCTCTCTCTCTCTCTCTCTCCCCCCTCCCAACAAGCTGTTAAGTAACTGAATGGCTGAGAGCCATCCCCTAAAAACGTTTTCTCAGTTTGTATGGGCATTTTTGCCAAGTGACAGTCTTCTAAACCCATTTTTCAACATTATCCAACCATTTAATTAATTTTCAAAACTAAATAACCTTGAAAATTAATTTCAACCCTTTTAACCTTGCCCAAAATTAAATGTGTCCATCCATAATTAAATTGGCTAGGCTATTTGGAACTTGGAGTAGTTCCCAACCTCTGTTGATTCTTTGACTGGCATTAATTAATGAATTAATGCTAGTCCCTAGTGTCACCACCGGCACTTATTGGCCAAACCACTACCCCAAGGTCAAATTTGATATCAATTGATCAATAGAATCCAATCGGCATAACTTATCGCAACTTTTGCATTTGATACATTGCATCATCGGGGTCCTTGGCTTGTTACCATGAAATAATTGCCATGTGCATCACATGTGCTAAATAACCTTGCACATTTGATTAATAATTTAATCAAATGTTATCAGCAAGATTAAAGCATGTTAAAATTTAACGATCTCGTGATAGACACTTATGCAAATGTATAGTTTCAAGGTTACATGTTAAAAACTATACCTTTTGCATACGAAACCGTAGTAAGTAGTACACCGAATAGTGACGTGATGGTAGATATACTAGTAGGTCAATACCTTGGATGTATGCTGAATATATGTGAGATTCACTATACACAAGAGCTTTTGATTACTAGAGGAGTGGAAGTGCTACCTTCCCCTTGAGCATTAGGCAAGGCTTTGGACCCTTGCTTTATTGAACCTAAAGTAACCATGAAATGTTTCACCCCGAAAACGTTTTATCCATGAAATGTTGTGTTCCACTCCAAAACTTTTCACCTCTGGGCAAGTTCCAAGTAAAACGGTTAGTGAAATGATTGAATAGTATATAGAAGATAGTTTCCTTTATAAACAATGAGTTGCAACTTACACATTTATACCATGCAAGTTCCTTAATTTCAACAAATGATGTCTATCATACATGGAGTGGCTAAAAACTCTAAAAAAAGTACAAAAACACAATCATTTTTCATAAAAAATCTTGTTTTAGTTTGCTATTTCACTTAGGGCATTTTGTATTTCAGTGAAACGTTTAAGGCATCTCATGTTTTAGTACCAACGAAACCAGTTTTGCGGTTACCATGACTAAATGTGATTGAGCCCAACCCAAAGTGATCTAGAGTTGGCTTATGTCCCTAGATTTACTCGGGTACCAATATTTCATGTAGCTCCTTAATCTTTGGTTGAATTTCATCAAATGCATCTTCAGGCATATCACCATTAAAAGGCCTCAATAAGCTCACATGAATTTTATATCTGCTAGTGTGGTGACAATTTTAGCGTATAAGCAATATTAGTGATCCTCTCCAACACATGGAAGGGCCTATAATATCTCATATTTACCTTTGGATATAACCTCTCTCTATCTTTTATCTTTTTTAGCCTTGCCTTTTCAAAGCACAGTAACACATAATCTCTCTCTCCAAACTGCAAAGCATGTTTATGGCGATTAGTTAGTTTCTTTTGTTTCTCTTAAAACCTCTAAAGACTATACTTAATCTTTGCAAAGATTGTATTAATGTTTTCCATATACCAATCATTCTCAAAGATCCATATCCCACCATTTTGCATAGGTATCTAAGAAGCTCAAAGATAAAGTCCATAGCAATGCTTCGCTAGGGCCTATCAAGAATACAAAGGGTTGCAATAAACCCGATATCTTTTGCCTATTGTACTTTACTTTTTGGCATACAATGCATGTCTTGACAAACTGTTCAACCTCGTGTTTTAAAGAAGGCCAATAAAAGAAATGTTCAATTGCTTCAATTGTAGCATCAATATCTCTATGCCTTGTAAGTAGGAGCATGACTCAATTATTATCCTAGGCCTCAACTACTTTGTGACGCATAGTCGTTCATGCATCATCAGAAAACCATCTCTAAGCACTATGCACTCATGTTTGCAGCAATTACAAAGTTGATCATAAACATTTGTAAAATTTGAAACAACATATTGATCTTTCATAGTATCCAACTTAGTGTGATATACCATAGTGACATTGGAAATCCGTTGCTTACGTGATAATGTATCAATCATGACATTCTTTTTCCCATCTATGTGCATAATCTGAAAGTGAAACATAGATAAGAAGTTGGCCTATCTCATGTGTTTCTTAGGCAACCTAGTTCGAGTCAAAAAGTAGTGCAATGTTTGTTGGTCCTTTTGCACTGTGAAATTAATCCCTAAGAAATATTGTTTCCACGTCGAGAGTATGAATTATAGCAAACAACTCTTTCTCATAAGTCTACAAATTCCTCTCTGCACCATGGAGAATACGACTCTCATAAGCCATAACTTGGCCATCTTGCATTAAAACAACCCCTATGTTGTTCTCATATGCATCACTCTGAATAATAAATGTCTTTCTTAGATTAGGCAACATAATTACAGGATCTAAAGTCATCTTTTTCTTTAGCTTCTCAAATCCTGCAATTTTCACAATTGTCTACTTAAACGGTACACCTTCTTTTGCAAAGCATGCAGTGGAGATGCAATGTCAGTAAAGTTGTGCGTATACTTTCTATAATGGAAATATAGAGCCAAGAAACTGTTGATCTCATGCACGTTCTTCAAAGGTGGCCATGAGCATGCTGCCTCAACCTTTACAAGATCCATATGAATGCCATCAGTCGACACAATGTGCCCCAAAAAGTACATCTCATGCAAGAAAACTCATTCTTGTCACTTATAACCAGCTCGTACTTAGGTAACTCATTGAGTACAATTTCCAAACGTTGCCTATGCTCTACCTCATTCTTTGAACATACAATTACATCATCAAAGAAAGTGCTCACAAATCCCCTATGTTACTTGAAGATGCGATCCATGATTTGATTAAATGTGATAAAAGCATTTATATGTCCAAAAGGCATGACAATAAACTCATATAACTCAAAAGATATCTTGAAAGTTGTCTTAGGTACATCCTTTGTTCTAGTGTGAATATGTTGAACTTTTCAAATCAATATGGCTGAATATGGTTGTCCCTTGCAATCTATCCATAATAGCATTGATTAGAGGAATTGGAAACCGATTCTTTATTGCGATCAATGATTTTATTCAAAGCATGATAGTCAATACATATGCCATGATCCATCCTTATTTTGTACCAAAAGCATTGAGAACAAAAGGAGGGATGAGCTGGGTTGAATCAGCCCTTTTTTAACAGCTCATTCTCTTGACTCATTCTGTCCTCTTGTTGGGCTGCACTTACCTTGTAGGCTAGCTTATTAGGAGGGCTACTTTCAGGGATATGATCTATGCCATGATCTTTTGGACTTTCATGTAGTAGCTACCTTGAAAGTGACTAAGAAAAGCAATCAACATACATACCAAAAAATGACATGTGATTCTTTTCTAACTTAAGACATGTTTCAAACCTTATCCTTTGTGAAAACCAAGTGTGTTAAGAGGTGACTTTTCATTACTTTAGAAATGGTAGCAACCAATACAATAGGGACGAAGTTTTCTTTCAATTTTACTTCCAAACCAAGTATGTTAAGAGGTGATTTTTCATTACTTTAGAAATGAAAAATCAATTTTACATCCAAACCAAGACATGTTTCAACCTTATCCTTTGTGAAAACCAAGCATGTTAAGAGGTGACTTTTCATTACTTCAGAAATGGTAGCAACCGATACAATAGGGACAAAGTTTCCTTTCAATTTTACATCCAAAGTATGGGCCTTACCCTCATGCTGAATAGTGATCCCTTTAGCATGTGAATCAATCATTGCATGTACATGATGGCATGAAGGCATACCAAGCAAGACATCACAACCCTCAAGCAATGTAATGAAAAACTCTTCACTATTTAGATATCCTTGAATGTGCAAGCGAAGCTTCCCAATGCGTGGTTTGACATTTTCTGCATGGCCCTTGCATGCCATACCAACTTCTCCCATGGGTCCCATCTCATCTTCTCTGATACCCATACGGCCTAACATGTCAGTAGGAATAAATTTGGCTTGTGTCCCATTATCAAAGAAGATTAATGCGTGTTGATCTTTAATTTTGTCCATGCTCACAAAGCATTTATTTGCAGCCCTTAATTCCCTTCTTTGTGCAACTATTTTCTAGCCCTTTACTTGTTGTTTTGACCTCTTTTCGGCCTAATTTTCAAATTTGCCCCTTTTCTGAGCCCTTGAAAGCTTCTTATTTGGCTCCTCATCCATTCCATGCCTTGGAAGCTCAAATTTTTCCCATGCAGCAAAGCATCGGCTGTAGTAGCTGTTTTTATAAGTTGAGATATACTAGATATAGTGGATTTAATGCAAAAATCCCTAATTCCTTTGGGCAGTCCATATACATACTTTTCCACTTACTCAAGAAGAGAAACTAGACGATAAGAAGTAATTGGCAGCAAGGTATCCCAAAACTTCTTATTATATTGTTTCAAATTATTGCATTGCGTTGGATCAAGCTTATTTTAAGTTATCATAAGGTCCATCTCAAATGTACGAGTCAACCGATTTGAAGCAAACATTTGCTTAAATTGTACCTATATTGACGGTGCTGTACCTTGCATCAAGAGCATGGACCACCACTTCAATGCATTCCCCTTAGTGGTTGCCTTTCGAATATTTGAGGATTCAATGAAGTTTCCTCTTGAATAGATTGCATCAAGCTGTTCAATAAAAGTCCAAGCTTTCAGCCTATCTTTTTTCAACTTTGCCTTTGGCACCAACTAATATCTTGGGATCTTAGGTCCCACATTGTGAAATAACTGATGGTAACTTCACATCATAGTAGTAGGGGAATGCTGTTCCACTCCCTTGGGAACAAGGGAATGCGTTCCACCCCCTAAAAGGGGCCAGGGAATGGGAAAACTTGAAGGGGGAATGTTTAGCAAGGGGAATTGCTAGGGCAAATGTGAAGGGGAATGCTATGGGGAATGTACAAGCTACTATCCCACCAAAGGGGAATGTGGGACTTCATTGTTAATTCTTGGGAAGGAGGAAAAAAACTCACTTATATTGGATGTGCATGCACCATCACTTTTACTCCCTCCATAGTCATATGTGCGGACCAATCGTTGCATTTAAATAGGTGTACAACAATTCACACACACACACACACACACACACACACACACACACACATTCTCTCTCTCTCTCTCTCTCTCTCTCTCTCTCAACTTGTACCACTTTTAGCTATCTTGATGCATCTTGACTCTCTCATCTAGTTTGATCTCATATTATCATTTATTTTAGGTCTTATGTTCCATTTCGATGTGATTGATGTATCATCTATGGAGCAAACTATCATGTTTTGCAAATTGTATATGTTTCTTTTGAAGAGCTTTTGTAAGATATATGAATGAACAAATTTAGATGTATACATATTATGCATATAGTATAAGTCGTCCCTTCATGTTCCCATTCCCCCTAGGGTCCCATTCTTGTTCCCCCAAGACCTCTCGTTCCCATTTCCTTTCTACTATGCTTCACATGTGCAAGTCACATTAGCACATTTGATTAACTTTTAATCAAATACTAAGCAAAGCATTGAAATTTCATGTCTTCGTGACAACCCTGCTTGCTTCTACATGGTGTGATTGTACAAATTGTCTTAATCTGCCTTGTGCATGCTTATGCTTGTCATGGAGATGGCCAAATTTCTCTCTAACATTGTGGTCCCTTATGGCCACACATTATTGGACGTTTGCAAACTACGGTGAAAAGCCTTGATGAGATGGCCCCCTAGGATTGAACTTGCATAGAAGACATTACGCAAGATCCATGATACAAAGCATAAGGGGAATGAACATTAGACTCTCCTTCTAGCCATAGAGCTGAATAGGCTCACCCCTCAAGCTTGAGACCCCCAACGTACTAGTTCACAATCGTGTTTGAAGATTTGGCATCTCATCTCACTGGCCCACGATGTTAGTGTATGGACATGTTAACCAATAGGTCTAAAGTCCAAGAGTGATGATCGCACAATGATGCGCACAAATGGGCATTGAGTTCTATAAATAGGATTTTACTTCTCTAACCCCTAAATGTCCCTACTATATTTGCACAAGGTCACCTTATGTCCCTCAGTTGCGAGCAATGTTGCTGGTGCCTATTTAGACATCCAAAGACATAATACTTTCCTCATTACACATGAATATACCAATTTCTAGTTTGTTTCCGCTTATGAGCAATTTTTCCACTTAACTAAATTCTTGTGATGAATGGTCAGATGGGATTGTTTAGTCATACAGTTAAGAACCTAGTGGGATTTGAGTGAAATATAATGAGTACTCTCCTCCAATTGCCAGGCTTTTTCAATTACAGGGATGATTGATTCACCTTGTTGAGTCATTCTTTCAAATGACTCATGTGGAACACTCGTAGATCTCAGATGTTCCCTAAATCCAATTGATAAGACATGTTACTAATCTGGAAGGAACCACAATACCTTGAAGGTAACTTATAGTACTTGTTTGGAGGTATTGAACTAGAATGCTTTTTGACTTCAAGATAAACCCACATGTGCTCTTGGAGCTCTATAGGCTTATGGTTCTGGTTAGCATAAAATGTAGCACGATATTGGGTTATCTTAATGCTTTTCTTTGCAATTGTTATCAATGTTTAGTTCTATGGTCAAGAAACCAATTTGAATTTGAATGGAATGTAATGAGCAGCATCCTCCATCGCGGGGCTTCCTCAATGGAGATGACCAGTTCACCTTGTTCCAATTGTTTTTTTAGACAACTCATGTGGAGCACTTGGTGAACTTAGATGTTTGGAGGTAATCTGGAAGGATCAATAACTCATAGTACTCGTTGATAGTTACAGAATCATAGTTCTTTGTGGCTTTAAAGTTAACCCACATGCCCTCCTCTAGCTCTCTTGGAGTACAATTTCAGTTAACATAATGTAACACAAATTTGGGTTGCTTAATGCCTTTCTTTGAAATCACTAACACTTCCTATCATGTAGGAAGCATAGTTGAGGGAGAGGGGGAAATAGAAACAGAAGTGAGAAGTTTGGAGGGGGGAACAAAGATGCCATGTCATCAAAGGGGGGAAGGCAAAAGGGAGGGAAGGGGGCGAGCTTAGAGCCTAGGTGCTTAGAAGTTAGAACTTAGAATACAAGTTTCATACTCAAAATCAAAGTTCTTTCTAATCTAAGTTTTGAGAGAGAGAGAGAGAGAGAGAGAGAGAGAGAGAGAGAGAGAGAGAGAGAGAGAGAGAGAGTTCTCTTGGAGGCCTTTCGGCTTGATTTGTGTTTGTTTTGTTTTCCTTAGCTGACTTGATGGTGTGATGTAAATATTGCCATTTAATTCAACTATCTTCACTAAAAAAAGAAGAAGAGAAGATTCTTCTGACATGTGGGGGTGTTGGGCCGGGGGGGGAAGAGAAACCCCCCCCCCCCCAAAAAACAACCCTCTACCCCCCCAAAACACACACACACATAGGGGGAGGATTTATTCTAGTCATTCTTAGCATAGAGATTGATCAAAGTCCGTTATCATGGTACAAAGAAACGAGCCACAATTTTATAGAAGTTAGTAACAAATCGCACACACGTGGACTAGTTGGTGCGTCAACTCAAAGAATAAAAGTAAAACATTAAAAATGATAACATTAAAAACAACTGAAAAGGATAACATTAAAAATGATTGATACAAAACACTAAATAGCTGTTTCTCCAAAGGGTAAACATTTCAGGTAGGGAAATGCATTTCAAGCGTGTTTCGGTGTTTTAGGTCCTCCCAAGAGGTGTTTTGGGGGGTTTCCCACTTCTATGGTAGGAAGTCCATTGTATATCATGTTTCACTCCTTTGAGCTCGATGACAGGCCTAGCCAATTTAATTGTTGCTTGGTTGTACTCAATGGGGACGGTTATTGTTGGTGACATCACATTAGTGCTTGTTTGTGCTGTTGGTACTTTGCTTTTGTTTCTTGACCGTCCATCTTGAAGCACTGTATCAAAAGTCCTCATATGTTCTAGACGTGAGCTTCCATCTCCTCTTTGTTAAGGGCCTTTTGAGACTCGGTACCTTGATTTTCTTCATGTAGCAAGGTGTATGTTTGGAGGATTCGACATTAGGAGCCATTCTTGTGACAAATTGGTAGGGGTGGGCTATGCCAGCTCCATTCCCCTTCCAATGTGAAGGACCCTTCAAATCAGCTTTCTATTTTTGTACTTATTCCCACCATCCCACAATCTCCACGCCATCCCCCACCATCTCCTCTAGTGGATTCCTCTTGTACACCCTACTTTATTTTTTTTCCCTTTTTTTTGAAGGGGGGGGGGGGGGGGGGGGGGCGGTGGGGGGCAATGTAGGAGATGCAATTGTGGATTCTTCATCCTTGTCTCAGAGGGGGATTCCCAAGCTCATGAGGAGCTTATTCAAGGATTGCACTATCATTGTAGTCTTTTGTGGGTTTTTTCTTCGCATGGCAGCCTCTTTCCTTTGTCATTGAGCCACCATCTCCTACCACTTGCTTGCACATCCCATGGCTCTTGGTCCTTGTTGTTCCTTGCTATTGTCTCTCAGTTGGGTTCAAGGTTTGCCTCACCCATTCTCAACTGGATCTCATTGGACTGATACATTCGAGACCTCTCCACTCTCATTGGCCAATGGTGCCCTTGTTGGATCAGACTTTCATTTGGAGGCTGGTTTCCTCGATCAACAGACTTCATTAGCAATGGCACTCTTTCCCATCCCCCCACAACCACTGGTGGAAAACAAGAGCGCACGCGCGCGCGCACGCACACACACACAAAGCAATAGAAAAAGAAACACCAAGTTCACATACACACGCACAACAAGAAAAACGATCCTCATTTCGGGTTCTTGCTGAAGAAGCACCTAATAGCAAGAGTTTTCCAATACTCCAGAAATTTTTCACAGCATGAACTACCTATCTATGGTTTCTGTTTATGTTAAAGTGGAAACAGGACTCTCAATAAGATTTTGTACCCCTGTTGGTAATATCTGGGTCAACTGAACCTGTCAGTCTTAGTTTCTCCTGGATGGAAAGGCACTATGCAATCTAATCAGTTGCAAAGAAACACATCATGAACTATGGTTACTTGTTGCATAAAAGATTAGTTCAATAGTCTTCATGTTTGACAATATCTTTGACCAGGTTCTTTGGCCAGCATCAGTGGAGATAGACAAAGAAGATGAGATTCTGGTTCTCACATTTGAGCAACCTCTGCCACTAGGAGAGGCAATCCTTTGCATGGAGTATGAAGGAAACCTGAATGATTCTATGAAGGGCTTTTATCGCAGGTGCAAACTTTGTTTCTCTTGGTTGTTGCTATTTCAATATTAGATACGTGCGTCATGAACAGGCTTTTAAAAGAGATCTTATGTAACTTTTTTGTTGGGGTTTTATTGTTTCAATTTCCTTTAGCTCTTACATGAAGGATGGGAAAAAGAGCTACATGGCAGTTACACAATTTGAGCCAACAGATGCGCGACGCTGCTTTCCATGCTGGGATGAACCAGCTTTAAAGGTAAGCTAGTTGTGCTTTTCTTCCTAAATAGTGGAAGCTGGCCTGACTTTTATCTTCTTTTTCCGCCCATGTTTAGGGGGATGGAGCTTTATTTTAGTGAATTTTAGACACACAGGTTAATAGACTTTGGGACATTAGTTGGTTGGACTGAAACTTGTAGTAGTTTTTAATGTGGCTGTATTCTTGCAATTTCTAGGCCACATTTAAGCTGACTGTACATGTTCCTCCTGATCGAGTTGCGTTATCCAACATGCCAGTTGAAGAGGAGAAAATTGATGGAGATACCAAATCTGTTTCATTCCAAGAATCTCCAAAAATGTCTACATATCTGGTGGCTCTTGTTGTTGGAGAGTTTGAATTTGTGGAAAGTGAGACACCATCAGGTATCTCTAGTCAGCCTTGACACTAGAGAACTTTAATGTTAATTTTGTCTTCCTGCAGGCTACTAACATGTCATGCTGTGATCTAAAGTTCCTGGCTTCCAACAGCAGTCTGTATGTCCCTTTTGTCTGTTATTTAGCTGTCCTCTGTTCACTTCTTTACTCTCTTTTCCATGTCTGCTGCTTCATTTTTTCTAATTTTATGCTCTGTTGTTTTTTTGTTTCTCACAACTTCCAATGTCACTGTTTGCACTTTTGTCCCTCTGCGTTTCTTGTTGATATATAGCAGGATTTCAGAAACTATCTGATTCACCAGTAAGAATTCTACTTTAGTTCTTTGGTATGTTTGATTATTAGTCACAGAAGGCATTTGTTTTGTTCATTGTCAGGGAACAAGGTGCGAGTGTATTGTGCAGCTGGTAAAAGTGAACAAGGGAAGTTTGCATTGGATGTTGCAACTAAAACACTACCTTTCTATGAAGAGTGAGTATCAGAATACTTTAGTATTGCTTTTGTGTGCTATTATGTGGATAACTACATTGAACACTTGAGGAAGTTTTTGGGCATGGTGTAAATTCAAACATATTAGAACTATTGAAGGGCACTTTTTTGAGTCATGTTATGAATTGCTTATTTTGTTGTATCTACACGTGTAGTCTCAAACCCATACATTTTTGAGCACCTTACTTTCTGTTCGATTGATTCAATACCTACGGAACCCCATTTTCTTTTGACTCTAAAAGCATAGTTGTGAAACCCCATTTTTCATTTGTGTTTGCATTGTGGAATATTAGACGGAGTTCAGGAGCATTGAAGAATTGAAGTTCCTGCAATTATGCTTGAACACAACTAACCATCCCCTGGTTCTCCTTTTGTTTTTTGTGTTTTCTTGTGGTCCATTATTTGCAAGAATCAGCTTGGAGCCTCCTTACAGCTTGTGGCTGTGATATCCAATATTCGATTGGAAGCCTAGTGCATATTGGGTCTTACCACAGTAAGCGTGTGAAGAGTAGCTTTCAATACACTTGATGTCTGAAAGTGGAAGTGAAGATGCTGAAGAGCATAGGGTGGAGAGACAGAATGGAAATGCGCAATCTCTCTTTCTCACAAGTATATGCACATGCAAGAATGTAAACCTAGCTTGTGTGGGACTGTCTATTTACAGATGGATTGACTTGCTCTTGGCTAGCGCTTCCCTGCCACCTAAACTTCTATGCTACCAGAGAAGCTTCCAGTCATGGTTTCAAATTTCTAAGTCCCCATTTATCCGAAGCGTAGAAGTTTAGCTTCCTGTTTTTTTAAGTGGGCTGCTATCATGTATTGACTAATTGTTTCACGGCTCATGGTAACAGACTAACCTAGCCATGGTTGCTTTCTGTTTGTGAGTGGAATGGATCTGCCCGATCCAAGTCTGGACCCCCCAAAAGAAAAGACCTTCCCAATATTTTTTTGGGGGTGGGGGGATAGAGATTTAAAATCTTCGTCTTCCTCTACCTCTACCCCTACCCCTACCTCCCTTACCAACTCTTGTTCCTGTACCTCTCTTACCACGATTATTCCTCATTCTCTTTCTACTCCTCTTTCTCTATCTCTTTTCTGCCACCTCCTCTTCTGTTGTCTCCACCTACTCTTACCCTACCTCTCTCTTACCATATCTTTCCCTCCAACTCTCTTACCACCTTCCACTCTAGTTTTCCCCTCTCTCTCTCTCTTACAAGTTACCACCCATCTTTATTAGTACTCATTGGGTTAAAATTACATTTGGTCTCAACTCTTGTCCTATTCATTGTTGAAGCAACAAGGTCAAAGTTAGTATTGGATAGATAATGCATTATGACACTCTATTTCTCGGATTATAACTCTCTTGTTGAAGCAAGTAATATTTACTAGACTAATCTTTGATTTTTAATGTATTTTTTATGATCGTATAAAACACTATATTTTATTTGACATTTTTTTGTGTATGTTCAGTATTGCACTAAGTTCACACGTGATGAGAATGTAAAGTGTTGATGCTTTGCTTAGCATTTAATTAAAAGGTTAATCGAATGTTCAAATGTGACTTGCACATGCGAGGTCTAGGTTAGTTATTTCACAATGTGGGACCTAGGACCTTGAGATATTAGTTGATATCAAAGGTAAAAGTTGTAATAAGCTATACTTGACAAGTACTAGGTGGTACTTAGTGTCAGAATTTGGTCTAGAAGATATAATTAGCTAGAAGTGTCAGTGGTGATACTAGGGAATTGACATTAATTAATTAATGAATGCCCAATCCCAAGGCTAATGAGTGCTCAAGATTACTTGGTTGATAAATTGGTCTAGCCAATTTAATTGTTGGCTAGTTAGATTATTTTTTTGAGAAAAAAATAATGATTAAATTAGTTTTAAAAAGATAAAAAATTAATTTTATAAAATTGGATAATGCTAGAAATTGGATTTGAAAGGTTGCCACTTGGCAAAACTCTCCCAGGTAAGTGAGGAAAGGTTGGTGAGGTTGAGAGAGGGAGAGAGTCATTTATGAGCTAGTTTAGCTTATTAGAATTTGTCAATTCTATGGGTAGTGTCCAATGTTTTAGTTAGTTGGTTTATAGTGTGAATGCAACTACATTGATAAGTTGTGTTACTATTTCTGGAGCTAGTTCGAGAGTTAAATTAACTCTAGTTGAGTTAAAGGATAGGTCTAACTTACTTAAGACCGATTGTACTTTCATTCTATCATTCTAGCACTTGCACCTTTTGAGTGTGGAATTGTTGCCCACTCTTGCTCATTCTTTTGTGTTTACTCACTCTCTTACTCCATTTCCAACATTTGCTATTAGAGCTAGACATTTGGGTTTTGTCTCTCCACCGCTCAACCAATGTCACCCATGTGGAGTTCACTCAATTGACAAAGGAAGAGGAGGAGTTGTTTGGGAGGGAGAAGCTATTGTTTTGGAAGAGAAGTTGCTATTTTGAAGGAGATGCTATTGTTGTTTTTAGTTTGCACGCAATCCCATATGCAGTCTTGCATGTAACTCTGCACACATAGCCTCTCTCAGCCTTGCTCGTAATATTCTCAGCCTTGCCCCCATTTTCTCAATCTTGCTTACTATTTTCTATAGATCTAAGAAAAAACACAAAAACCCTAATTTTCCAAATTTGGGAGTCTTCAAAAATTTTTGCAATTTCTCATCCATCTTACTTGTTTCATATGTAATCTCGAAGAAATTTTCAATTCCACATCTTACCGAGAAATTTGGGGAATCTTGAGCGGCTTTCTCAATTTCTAAAATTTCTTGAAATTTCTTCGAGGAAAGTTAGGGCTTTTGCTCGATTCGAGTTCTTGTGCATGAATCTCCATTGAAATTGCCAACATTGCACAATTTCTTCAACATTGGTGTGAGAAATTAGGGGTTTTTAAGTTTTTTGGCTTTGACATGCATAATGAGGTAGATTCTAGCTGCTGGTTACTATTGGCACGCGTCTCAATGTGCATTTCTACAAAAGTTCAGACTGTAAGGTATAAGTTTCTTTAATTTCTTTGAAATTTTGTGAAGAAATTTAGGGCTTTTGCTCGACATGCATTCCAAGGCAAATAATAGGTGGTACAATAGCATTAATTTGTTGTGAGTGTCAGATTTAGCAGCAAAATTTAGGGAATTTTAGAAAAATTTGGTGAGACTCAGCATTATATTGTTGTAAATTGCTTTCTTTTGGTCACACATTTCAAAGCAAGTGCAATACAACAATGGATTGTTGTAGTCTGCAAGCTGACTGCTGATTTTTGTGAGTATATCAGTAAAAAGAAAAGGGCCATCATTTTGCACATTCAGTCTTGCAAGACATCAAAATCAGCATGGAACATACTTGAGCGTATGTTTACAACCCGCAATGAGGCTAGGATCTCATATCTTTATAGAGAGTTGGCAAATGTAAACATGAATGAAGGTGATAGCATGATAGATTATCTTACTCATATATAGAATTTACGTGAGCAGTTGCTTAATGTTGATGAGATTATTCAGGATGGTGAATTGGTAAACATCACACTAAACTCTTTTCTAGAGTCATATCTAGGTTTACACACCTCTTTGATATTATCATTGAGGGGGAGGGGACAACAACCTCTTACATTTGTGGAGTTGGAAGGCCTCATGTTGCAAGAGGAGTAGACTCGGAAGAACGTTGCATTGCGTTTAGGTGATGTGGCTATGCTTTCCAAGTTTAAAGGCAAGGGTAGAGCTAGGTAAAATGCAAAAAATTAGCAAAAGTGCGATGTTAGATAGTCATCAAACAAGGCTGTTCAAGACTCAGATAAGTCTAAAAAGAAGGGAAAATGCCATTATTGCAAGAAGCTCGACTATTAATAAATGCAGAAAGAGATTGGCCAAGGAGAAGGAAGACTTTGGTTTGGCTGTACAAGAGGCATCAACCAACAAACAATAGATGGTGATGCTTTAGCCAACTTGGTAGAGGAGGATTATGCATTTCTCACATGTAGTAATGATTCTTCTATGGTTGATTCAGCATTTAATGCTATTGAAATGTACCAAACATGGTATTTTAATAGTGGTGCATTAAAGCAACATCACTTTTAGGAAGTGCTTGTTTACTTCTTTGCATTCAACCCTTGCTGGGAAGCGTCACATGACAACAACAGTTATGATGTATGTGGCATTGGGATAGTCACTATTACTGCTGCAAATGGTTTTGACTTCATGCTTGTAGTTGTATTGTTTGTGCTTGGCATTACAAAGAGCTTGTTGTCTATTTCTGGCCTAAATAATCATAGCTTTGTATTTTTGTATTTAATAAACATGCCTTTTAGGTTATCTTTGAGGATGACAAATGCATTGTCAAAGCCAGAGAGAGAGATTATGCACTTAGGTTGCTTGGCACCCTATATAAGGGTCTATTCTTGTTGTATATATATGACAGATAGTCTCATGATGCTCTAGTAGTTACTAATTTTTTGCATGCTAAGTAGAATTTGGAGCTATGGAATGCGTGCTATGGACATATGAGTTTTGGGAGCTTCATGACCCTTCAGAGGTCTCATATGGTAGATGCATTGCCTCCTATGGATACTCCACCTCCTCATGCATGTGAGGGATGTATTTTGGGCAAGATACATAGGTTTACCTTAAAAAAGGATAGTGTAGTACTACGTGGTGTTCGAAAAATGCACCCTATTCACTTTGATGTTTGTGGTTCCATGAGGACGTGCACTTGGGGATTATCTTTACTTTGTTACACTTATTGATGACTGCTCAAGGTATACATGGGTGAATGGGCTAAAGGCCAAATTCGGTGTATTCATGCATTTTAAACATCTTGTTTCAAAGCTTGAGATTGAAATTGGTTTAAAAGTGAAAATACTTTGCACAAACAGAGGGGGGAAGTACATGTCTCATGCTTTTAAAACATATTTTCTTGATGATGGCATTTCGTATCAAGCCACTATTAGAATGACTCCTCAGCAAAATGAAGTTGCTGAAAGGATGAATCGCAGTCTCATGGAAATGACTTATTGCATGTTGAAAAGTAAGGGGTTGCCTCATAAATTTTGGTTAGAAGGCCTTTAGTCTTCTGATCATGTGTTGAATCATGCACCCACTAAGGCATTGAAGACGATCACACCATTCGAAGCTTGGCATGGCAAGAAACCTAAAGTTAACTACTTTTGAGTGTTACATAGCCTACACATATATTTCAAAGGAGCTTTATGGGAAGCCTGATTACAAGGCTGTAAAATGCATATTTATTGGCTATTGTTTGGAGAATAAGGGCTATCACTTTTGCGACCCACTCATGAAGAAAGTTTTTGTCAGTAGGGATGCCACATTTACTGAAAGTGCCGCATTTTCACATGGCAAGTTTTAAATGCCAGCCACCCATGACATTGGTGATGACTTTGAGGGCCTTTGACCACTTTCTTTGGAGTTCGTGCTTGCTGTAAATGATAGGATAGACTTATTACAGCAAGTTGTTGCAGCTCCATATGCTCCTAAACAGCAAGGTATTGATGAAGATTTGCCACATGTAGTGGAAGAAGCAGTACAACATGAAAAGGTTGTTGTAATTGCAGCAAAAACAGACTTGAGTGGCTGTTACAAACTCTCTAGGAGAGTAAAATAGATGTCTCTTTACCTTAGTGCACTAGAAGGGTTGTCAAACATGCAACACATGATGCATGGGGGCAGATTTGACTAATATAATGGAAGTAGATGATTGTGATGAGCATGTATTTATGAGCTCAATGTTGAATGATGATGAGCCTACTTCCTTGGACGAAGCTTGACAAGATGTACATTGGATGCAAGCCATATAAGAGGAGTTAGACTCCATTGCCACTAACTCTGCATGGGATCTTGTGGATTTACCACTTGGCAAGAAAGCCATTGACAATAAGTAGCTATGTGCAGAAGAAGGGCATAGATTTTGAGAAAACTTTTGCTCCTATATCTCCTATGAGTATGGTGAGAGGTGTGATTACAATGGCTGCAAATTATGGTGGGAAAGTACATCAGTTGGACATTAAGACAATATTCTTGAATGGGGATTTGCACGAGGATGTCTATGTATCACAATCTTCGGGGTTTGTGATTAAAGGGAAAGAGCACATGGTATGCAAGCTACCTAAAGCTCTTTATGGTCTTAAACATGCTTCTCATGCATGGTACTAAAAAATTGATGCATATTTGGCCAGCAAAGGGTTAAAAAATAGACCAACTACTCCCACTATATACATTAAGAATGAAGAGGAAGACTTGTTGCTTTCATTCTTTATGTGAATGACATGTTGCTCATTGGGTCTACAGAGGGAAAAATTGCAACTTTTAAGGCTGAATTAAAACATGCATTTGCTATGTCAGACATGGGCTGTCTACACTATTATTTGGGGATTCACTTCATCCAAAATTAGCATGATATCATTATGTCATAGTCATAGTATGCGGATAAGTTGTTATATAGGTTTAATACTGTATGGAGCTAGGCTTAAAGCTGTCAATGCATGATGGTAAAGAGACGTGTGATGTTGCAATTTTACCTTTGCAACTCATCGTGACATTCAGTATGCAGTATTTTGGGGGAGCAGATATTTGCATAGCCCATAGCAAAGCCCACAGACCATACATTGGCAAGTTGTTAGGTAGATCTTCAGATACTTGCAAGGTACTTAGTTACATGAATTATTGTTTCCCAGGGGTAGACTTGCACATATAGGCTTACAATGATTTAGTTTGGATTGGTGACACAGACACTAGGCAATCTACTAGTGGACATTGTTTCTTTTTGGATCGCTCACGAATTTCATGGCTAAGTAAAAAACAGTCTACAACGGCTACCTCATCTTGTAAGGCCGAGTATAGGGTGTGAAGGAAACTGCTAGGGTTTGCACTGAGGACACACAGAGTGTACGACCACGACCGACACAAAGAGATAGACACAGACACAGAGCAAAAAACTCAAACCCTAAACGCACAACTCAAAACTCAAACACAAAAACTCTTAACACAAACAGAAGAAGGGAGAGAGAGAACACAACTCTGAAGTGAATGAATGCTGTAAATGAATATAAGAGTGTACAGTGTGCTCAAGGGTAAAGCAATGTCGGAGTGTGACGTCCACTGAAGACGGATCCCAAGTCTTTGACCACTAGTCGGAGTGTAGGAGTGTTGAATAGTGGATGGCAACAGGCTGGTCACCAAAACGCAGCAGTCTGGAGGCTGGAAACTGGTAAATGCAGCAGTGTACCACCAATCGGATGCTGGAAACTGTGCACAGTCTGACTGAAACAGTGTTTGAGAGTGTCAGGGCTTGCAATGCTGAAAATGCAGGCTGGTTGACCCTGGAGACGATGGACAGCAAGTTGAACAGCAGTCTGGAACAGTCTGGATCAGCCGCCAGCAGCTGAGAGCTATCGCCTACAGCAATGGACAGGCTGAAGATAATGTGGCTGCAGTCGATGATGGCTGGATAGCAGATGGAGGCGGGCTGCAGGCTGGAAACTGGGCACCAACAGCAGCAAAGAGTGTGTGGGCTGGTGTAACTTGCAAACAAGGATAATTGCTGAATGGGGGCAGCCTGTCTATTCATAGATGTGGAAGGGCGTCCCAAAAATTAGGGTTTACTCTAAACTCTCTCGAACCGCTCCCCGTTTTAGGGTTTTCACTGAACTCTCTTGAACTGCTCCCCGTTTTAGCAACAATAATTTCGACTTTATAAAGATGATCTTTAGTTGATCTAAATTCGTTACTTTGTAATGCAATAAAACCACTTGCTAAGAATACATAGAGATCTTATGCTCTTTCTTTGTTTGTTTCATTGAAAAATACCAATGACCGAATTCTTCAATCGTGAGCTATTTCTTTTAAATTAGCCAAAGTATTTCAATCGAAAAGTGCATTCTATTTCCATAAATGATCCATGCATAATATTATGACGTAAATTAAAAATTAGGAAGAAAACCTGGACTTGTGGTGAAATGTCCACATGGATGTTAGGAGATGATCCTCCTGCGGTTGCGCCTTGTGCCTTTTTAGGAGCCATCAAGACTTCGACCTTCTTGCCTTGGCCGCAAACTTATGATCTTGCCCTGTCTCCTTTGCACGCAAAACTGGTTTTACTCTAAAAGAGTATTTTTAGTGTGTTTTGGGGTTGTTTAAGAGGCTAATCAGCAAGTAATGCATATTCTAGCTCAACACCCCCTCTCAGGCCCAAAACTGAGCTGAAAGGTTAGGCCAGTCATTGTGATGTTTATGTACCCCAAGGCGTCCCACCCCAAAGCAACCAAGGCATCGAACAGAGGGTGCACGTCGGTTGCCCAGTGGCCTACCAAGACTACAGAGGCGATGGCTATTTTACCAATTGAATCCAAGTAGTCATCCCAGAGAGGACAGGGCATTGGACAAAGGGTGCACGTCGGCTGCCCAGTGGCCTACCAAGCCCTACAAAGGTGGATGGAATTATATGGATTTTTTTTTTTTTGGTTTTTGTTTTGAATAAGTGAAGTAAATTTGATGGGATGCGGCCGATTGAGTAAAAGTGACCCAGAAGACTGGAGGGTACACCCAACACATCACAAAACAATACAAGCTAACCCATCCACTCAGGGTGTTGATGACGAGGAAAAATAGGTGATGAGGTATCTATGTGATGAAGAAGGATGGTGGTGTGGTAACAATAGCCGTCGGTGGAAACAACTTAGGATCCGCGCAAGTGGTGCTCTGCACAATGAGATGCAAAGTATGCTACATGCTGAAGAATGTTCATGCAGCAGGTGCCACTTGGACAGTGTTCCTCGTGGGAAAATTGTTCACTTGCCCAAGCGCCCTAGTACAAGGATGATGTAATCATGCAATGCAAATGGTAAGGTACAATAGGGGGAAGAAGCTGATGTCAAAGACAAAGTGCTGAAGCCTGTAGAATACCAAGAAGGGTAAGAACCCCTCTCAACTTGGATGTAGATGCCGAAGAAGGAAGAGGAGCCTGATGTCGGTCTTCATATGGTGCCAAGAACCATAAGGAATGAAAGAAGATGAAGTGGATGAAGCACCCCGCTAGAAGAGCAAGGTAGAAGTCACCACCATGATAGCATTGAGAGAGATGCTGCACGATCCGCCTCGGGAGGGGAACCCGCCATGCTGGAAGAAGAGCAAGCACTCCTAGAATGATGAAACCATGAAAGGAACGGTGCGCATCCCCACGTCTCTAGTCCAAGTAGGACCAAAGCAATCTGCAAGTTAGCCCTACACTGAAAGACAAAACCCTGCAAAAGAGATGAGAATCTGCAAACACAGAGGTTAGTGGTGAGATGCTCCAAAGCAAAACAGAACAGAAAGAAAATCTAACTCAAAATAAATGCAATGAATGTGTATGTGTGTGAGGAAATGTAGCGGAATACAAAAAAATGAAAAAAACTAAGGATAATGAATCCTATGGCCCCAACTCTAAGAGTGCGAAAAATGAATGTCAGATTGACCTAGGGTATTCGAAAGGACATAGAGACATGTTAGGCTAAGAAGGTGGCCACCATCGCGTACGTCCAGTAGCAGGGATTTTCCAAGGGAACGCCTGACGAGGTAGGGAGGAAGGTGAGATAGATGCATAAAGTGCAACGGGATCGGAACCTGCAGACCAATTAGCCAATTCCTCAGGGCTAGTGAAAGAGATGGGCCGCTGTGGCTGTACGTGAGCCACATGTCCAACAGCAACAATGGGTGTTGAAGGAGCAGATGAAGCAGGAGCGGAGGGCATAGCCCCATTGGACTGTGCAGTCGCAGCGGTCTGCTGAGGCTTTTTAGATGGAAGACCTTGGGCCTTGGAGCGACACTCCTCATCCACATGGCCTGCTCTCTAGCAATGTGTGCAAACCGATTTTTCTTAGGGATTTGGTGCTAGATGGGTCTAGATTCTTTGGTTCCATCTAAGAAAGAGGAGTCACCCTTTGATTGGCTTGCCTTCGTATCTAGCGAGTTCTTGTCACTAGTGGTTGTCCCTCTCGCCCAATCACTCGTGCAGTTTGCTAATTAGAATCCATGCTATGCAATCAATCGAGCGATGTTCCACACAAAAAATTATGAATGCATTGAAGAATTTGTGCCTAGCCTAACTACACGTGCTCATGCGTCATGCAAATGCAAACACAAAAGAAATACACAACGGAAAATAAACTCATAATGACGCTAACTAAAGAGTCCAAAATCTTGGCAGAAAACTCCGCCCTCAGGTTTGCAGTGGTAGACATGCAGCGTCATGACAACGTTTCCCCTTGTCTGAACGGCAGCATGTGATGTTTCCCCTTGGATATGATTTTCCATGATGTTTCCTCTTCAACTAGTATCTGGAATTCCAAATGGACATAGTTTTTTAGCCATAATATGCTTATACCTCACTACTCCTTATAAGACACCCACACTCTTTTGCTTTTCCTCCCTAAGAATGTTCCCTCCCCTTTTCTCTTTACACATTTGTCCCTCTTTTGTCTCCTCTCCTGTTTGTCTCTCTTCTCAAAATTTACCATTTCTGATTGCATTCCTATTTACCTTTATGAGTTTCCCTTAACTATGGCTCCCTCTGTGACTGTAGCATTCGCTTCCTACCAATCAATGAGGTGAGACCTGATAAGATTTTCTGTAACAAAGACAGAGTCTAGATAATAAGTTTTTCAGATTTGAATTAGTTAAGTCTTAGCTCTACAATGTGAATTTAACTCAAACTGCTATCTGATTCTATCTATGTGACTTTTTCTTATTAGCAAAGATGTGTTGATTTTTATTGTGCAGCTCTCTTACTATGGCCATGCATTTTTGGTGGATGCTTTCTTTATTGCTTGTGATCTGAGAATCTTTTATTTGAAGATTCTGTTCACATTCAATGTGTTGTTACTATAGGTATTTTGGAACTGCATATCCTCTGCCAAAATTGGACATGGTCGCTATTCCAGATTTTGCTGCTGGGGCAATGGAGAACTATGGTCTTGTAACTTATCGTGAATCTGCTTTGCTTTATGATGAAAAGAACTCTGCTGCAGCAAACAAACAACGAGTATGTTAAACAACTAGTAATGCCTTTTTTCCCTTTTTTCTGGCAAACATTTATTGAGTGTTCTAATCTTTCTGGCTCTCCTTATTTTAGGTTGCAATTGTCGTTGCGCATGAATTAGCTCATCAATGGTTTGGGAACTTGGTGACCATGGAGTGGTGGACTCATTTATGGTTGAACGAAGGCTTCGCCACTTGGGTATAACGCCTGCATTTCCACTTTGTCACAAAGTTATTTGGCTAGCTTTTCGTCAGCTGGCTGGGCATAGTAGAGTATCCTTAATTGCTTACATTCACACCTGCTGCACACACGCAAATACACGTGCATGCAAGCATATACACACGTGTGCTTTCTCTCTCCCATGCACAGTTCTATTTTGAGCTATTTAAAGGATCACTATATACTTCTAACTCAATGTGTGAAACATGCTGTAAAATTATACAGATGAGCTATTAAGACACAATGCTTCTGTGGAGTATACAGTTGAAGGATGTATGTTAGTCTAGATAGTGGATGGTGTGCCTTAAGCATGATGTGGAAAGCCAAAGAATAGAAAGAAAATGACCAATACATGAGAAAGGGGGATAATTTTTGAAGACTTTCTCTTTAGGTTTACTTCAGACACAAACTAGAGATAAAGAAAAGCTCTAAATGGCCCAAATTTGTACAAAATAGACATTGAAAAGGAATTCCCAAATCAATGGTCCGGTGAGAACAAGAGGTGTACAAATGTAAAAAGTTGTCCTGTAATTGAAGTATTCATTCCAAAACTGTATGTGAAGATCCCAAGAGTTGAATGCATATTGTGGTTGAAGCTGCCAACTCACTGTCCCCCAAAATTATGTCTACTTTGGGCTGTGACTTTAACTTTGTTTTTATCCTACAGAAGTAGATTCAAGAAATAGATGCAATCATTGGAACATCTAGAAAAATGTCCCCAAAAATTATGTGTACTTCGGGCTGTGACTTTGACTATGTTTTTATCCTGCAGAAGTAGATTCAAGAAATAGACACAATCATTGGAACATCTAGAACTGTAACGGCAAGTGTGTCCTCTATGACTTAACTGGTAGTTTTTGAATCATATCCCACAGATATATAGATATATAATGGGACCACCATATGAGGAACAATCTGCACATATGAGCCACTTCAATTTTTGAACAATCTGTTGGGAACAGGAAAATGCCAATAGGATAGCTGTGTGGTTGGCTGGCAAGCTATGAGCCCACACTGGTTTTGCCAAACACTTTCTTGAGATTGACGCATAGGTGCACTTGCTGTGTGCTGCCTGTACTTTGAAGCAGGATTCTTTGATGAATGTGGTCTCGATATGACATGCTTACTTGGGGTCTTTGATATAGGTTGTATGCCTTGTGACCAAGCAAAAAACAAAATACTTTGATTGAAAATCACCCATGCAACAAACAGGAAAGGTGCTGTTGATTTTTACACTCGACAGAAAATTTCATGGCAAGGCTGCAAGCTAAACCAAAATGAATCCACACTAGTTAATGATGGCTTAGATCATGCAGTTAGGTGGCAAAGCTACATCTATGGTTAGAATGCTCGTAGTCAGGCAGATGGAACTAGGTTTTGTTTATCTTCATTCGTCATCAGGTTTCAGAGGCATGGTCTTGTCTCATTCTCTTTCATTATGTTTGAGTTTTTTGTGTTAAAATTTTTTAAGTGTGAATCTGGGCTTTTCTGTATCATATCAGTTGGTGGTTGATGCCATGCGACGGAGTAAAATTGCAGAAAAAATTTAGACCTTTCTCTTTTTACAGCGTACTGTTGCTTCACCTTTTTCTTGGGTTAACTTGTATCTGTTGTGCTAAGATTGTGCAGTCCATGGTTTTTTTGGTAGGTGAGTTATCTGGCAGTAGACCACTTGTTTCCTAACTGGAAAATCTGGACACAGTTTATTCAGCAAGTTGTGACAGCTTTCAAGCTTGATGGCTTAGTTCAATCCCATCCTATTGAGGTTGGTGTCAATTTGTAGTGCTATGTTGCTTGATTGTCAGTGACAGTATGCAAGGTGGTATTTAAGCAGCAATCTGCATGCTTATGTGAGTGGGGCAAATACCTTTCAAATCTTGTTATAGATGCATGCTATCATGATAAATGGTAGGTTTTTATTTTCTCAGGTTGAAGTAGGACATGCCAGAGAAGTTGACGAGATATTTGATGCTATTAGTTACAACAAAGGAGCTTCAATCATCCGAATGTTGCAAAACTACTTGGGGGCTGATACTTTTCAAGTAAGAGATGTGCAAGAGAGATTGGCACCTTGTATTTACTTGGAACTTGGACAAGCCTTTGGTTCACTTTATAATATTGTCCGTCGTTTTGTCAGAAAGGTCTGATGTCGTACATTAAGAAATATGCTTATGCCAATGCTAGCACAGACGATCTATGGATGTCATTGTCAGAAATGTCTGGAGAACCTGTGAAGGAAGTGATGGATTCTTGGACTAAGCAGAAAGGATATCCTGTGCTTGTTGCATCAACGAAAGATTCCTCTTTGGAAGTAGAACAGGTATACCATACTTCTTTTTTGTTCATTCAGTTGTGACAACCCCTTATTGAGTCCATTTCTTTGTTTTTATGCAGTCACAATTCCTTTCCAGTGGGCTTCCTGGCAGCGGTGAGTGGGTTGTTCCTGTGACCGTGTGTCGTGGGTCCTATTCTGCTGTGTCAAGGTCTTTGGTAAGAGGCAAGATCTGCAGTATTGCTGTGCCAAATGCTCCAAATGAAGAAAACTCAGGTTTTAGAGCACTACATGAGGGAACACCATCAGATTGGGTGAAACTTAATGTTGGGCAAACGGGTTTTTATCGTGTCCAATATGATGAAAGGCTTGCTGCACAGCTTAGGGCAGCAATTGCATCAGGTGCCCTGAATGCAACAGATAGATTTGGTGAGTTGCATGATCCTCATGCTTTGACAAGTTTTGCAGTGGCTGTGGACCTTACAAACTACTCACGAAGTTTTTCTTTTTCAATATATTCAGGGGTCCTTGATGATACGTATGCTCTCTGTAGTGCTTGTAAACAGCCACTTGCTGTTCTTCTATCTTTAATGGATGTTTTTAGACAGGAGACTGATTACACTGTATTGACGAGCTTGATAAATGTAAGGATGATGTATATTTTATAGTGGTGTTTCAGTCTCAACCCTTTTTGATGCATAACTAAAGCGTGTTGTCTTGTTTTGGGGGATTTCAGGTTGCTTATAGAGTGTCATCTATAATTAGTGATGCAGTTCCTGAAGCAGCAGCAGACATCAAAAGATTCAGTGGCAGGCTTCTGCAATATTCTGCCGAGTGATTCTCTTTGCTTTTGACTTTACCAGTCATCTTTTGTTACAATGCAAATCTGCTAATTGTAATGGAAGTAATGTAATGCATGTTATATGCTACACAGAAAGCTTGGTTGGGAGGCAAAAGGAGAAGATCATCTGGATGCTATGTTGAGAGGTGAAGTAATAGAAGCTCTGATAAGTTTTGACTTTGAAGATGTAATTGAGGAGGCATTGCAACGGTTCAAAGCTTTCATGCAAGATCGAGACACACCATTGCTATCTGCAGACATGAGAAGTGTATGGTATTTCTGATGCTAACATGCTTTCTGACCCAGCGTAATGTAACCTTGTTGAAGTTGAAACAGAAATTTTTCTTGTGAGTTGCAGGCTGCATACATGGCTGTTATGAGGAAAACTTCGTCATCAGACAGGTCTGGTTATGACTCACTGTTGAGAATTTACAGGGAAACAGATCTCAGCCAGGAAAAATCTCGAATACTCGGTAAATGATATATTTGTAGAGATTTTGAAGCACGAGACTTATGCATGCATGGGTTTTGCACTAGCACACAAGTTCTTCAGGTGCAGAACATGTTAAAGCTGGATTCTAGTTATTGACAAACCTTGAAACTCATGCAGGGAAGCTTGCTGCATCTCCAGACCCTGCTATGGTCAAAGAAGCTCTCGACTTTGCAATTTCACCAGAGGTATATTATGTCACAATGTTGGCCTTCTTTCAAGAATAGCTAATGTATTCAGGATCTCATCCTAGTATATCCAGGTTCGAAACCAAGATACAATTTTTGTTTTCTCGGGTGTTGGTCTTGCTGGTCGAGATACAGCATGGGAGTGGTTAAAGGTAATTTTTGAGCTTTTGAAGGTGCAAGGAAGCACAATATGGATCATTTTCTGTATAAGTATGGACAGAAGCATTTTTATGGTTGTCTCATATTGTGACTACTCGTTACTTGGAAGCATCGGCATGCTGACTAGGTTGCTTTTGAAATGAGTTGGTTTATAGTCATTCATTGTAAGTTTATGGTTGTCTCATATTGTGACTACTCGTTACTTGGAAGCATCGGCATGCTGACTAGGTTGCTTTTGAAATGAGTTGGTTTATAGTCATTCATTGTAAGTTTCAAGGCAAGATTACATTTTGTGCATTGAAATTGTATTGGGTTGTGGTCACTGTAGCTTCATCCTGTTTAGGTGATATACTCATACATTTGATCTACTAGCAGAAAAACTGGGATTATGTGTCAAAGAACTGGGAAGGTTTTCTGATAACTCGTTTTATAGGCGGTTCAACAGCACAGGTATGTCTTGAATGTAAATGTCTAGACTTTTGACATCTTGAAGGAAAAGTTGATTCTAATCCTATGACTTTGTAGTTTGCAAGTGATGAAAAAGCGGAGGAGATTAAGGAATTTTTTGCAGTCCATGGCAATCCCTCTATAGAACGTACAATTAGTCAGAGCATAGAACGTGTTCGCATTGCTGCTCAATGGGTCAAACACATCCGCTCAGAGGAAGGGCTGCAGGAGTATATAAGGGAGTTATCATACAGAAACTACTGAAGGCCCAGTGTAGGGTTTGTTTAATCTTGGCCATCAACCTTATGATGATCAAGACTTGTGTAACAGATCAGATGTTAGATCCTTATGGCTCTTTTTCCCAGCTAATAAACATTTTAATAAATCTTTTAGTACTGCAGCAACGAACGGCAGTCCTCTGGTCTGCTTGAGAGAGTTCTTAGATTCTAATGGAACCTGTCTTTTGTAATTCAACATCTAAACGAGGGGCCTATGAATGAGTCTGCCCCTTTTTACTATCTCCACCTCCACTCTGGTATTATGTGCACCATTCTTAATGGCATAGACATTCACGTATGAGAAATGCTTGGCACACACATTAGTGTATGATCACAAGTGCTCCCATGTATCTTTAAGATTGAGCCTATAGACAATTTTGGCCCGTAATACAGTCAGGACAGAGAAACAACTTATAGGTAGTACCATGCAGCAATGATTACTTTTGTCAATCAAAATGTAATTATCAAAAATTCCAAGATCTGAGGGATGACCTTTGTTAATCAACATAAACTATCAAATATGCTAATATCCAAAGTGGTGGTCTCTTGGTCTCAATGGAATCACTTGTTTTTACCAATTATTGAAATAGAAAAGGCTTCACAATATTGAGGAAGAATATTGTTTTGTGGGCTGATAGACTATTGTAGCCAAATGGTACTTTCAATGAGCCTATAAAGGCTTCACAAAATTGAGTAAGAATATAATTTTGTGGTTTGATAGACCATTATAGCCAAATGGTACCTTTAATGAGCCTAAGACTATTGTAGCCAAATGGTACTTTCAATGAGCCTATAAAGGCTTCACAATATTGAGTAAGAATATAATTTTGTGGTTTGATAGACCATTATAGCCAAATGGTACCTTTAATGAGCCTAATTTGCCATGCAATCAATGTTTATTATTTGTGTTGGGAATGGTGGGCAATGAGTATTGAGGTTGTTACGAATGATGCCCATGTAATAGTATCAAAACACATGTTAATGAAATGTCATACAATGTTAATCAATTGTTATTGCATTTATAGTATTCATTAATGCATGCTAGTAAGCTTTGTTATTCAGCAAAAAAACTCCATAGGAGTTGATGAAATTCAAAGGTAATCTCCAATACGAGGAAGCGACAGCTTAAGAAACTCAAACATTATGCATTTCTTCTAGAAGAAAATGCAACCTTTAAGGCAAAATCTTGATTAGATATAAAAAAGAGTTTGATGGAAGATGAATAGAAGCACTCTTAGCATGGGCTTAGTGTACTTAGATTAGAACTAGAAACCTCATGAAAACAATGAAGATCAAGCTTGTGTATTGAGGCAAGATAGGGATATTTGTGTAGATGATTACAAAGACATTGATAATGAAAGAACATAGTGAATGCGTGTAACATCTTACCCCTTCAACCATCACCTTTGCTAGCTTTGCTTGCTTCTTAACAATCTAAGCCACATGTTAGGATCAACATAGCTACATCAAACTCAATGAATCTTTTGGTATCTATGTTCTCGAGCAACATGTGATTTTTCCCTCTTCTCTAACAAATGTTCTCGAAGAGTTTTTTTAGGAATCCACTGCAGCAGACCATGGCTATCAAGTGCTTGGACCATAAACAAAGAGTCGGCTTGTTGCAAATTTGAAATTTAAGATTGTGAAATCCTGATTTTTGTATATCAAAGGCAATATGCTAATATTTATATGCAATGCTTGAACGAGAATAAGAAAGTATAGAGTGCTTATTGGACGAGTGATAGATTAGAGAGTATAAAGCATGTGGTTAAAATTTTAGCACGAGAGCTTATTCGAAATGAAGAGAGAGAGCTCTAATATATATGTGTAGGCCTTGGGTATTCAAAAGTAAAAAGTAGAGACTACAAATGATAAGTTAAGAGTTTGTTAAAAATGATGTGTTTGTTGAAAAGATGGAGTGGTTTTTTTTGTCTTATTAAAATTATGTGTCTTATTCTAAATGTTACATGTCATTTCTCTAAAGAAAGAAGTTTCTAAAAAAGTTGTTAAATTTAGATTTCGAAGAGATTTATTATATGATTTCATTTACTCATGATTTATTTCTTTGATCATGGATATTTTGCTTCACTTTTTAAAATCACTCATTATATGTACTTTTTGTCAATGTGACTATTTGAGTATAAAAGTTAGTTATTTGAGCTTTTTTGTCAATCTAACCACTCGATTAAACTTTTAATTTCTCTTGGGTATCTTTAAAATATTTTTAAATATCCATTTAATATTTAAATGAGTAATTTTTAAATTAAAAAACTTTATAAAAATATTTCATATTTATTTCGTGATCATATAGTGATGTTTATTTATAAGAATTTAGAAGATGGATATGAAAAATATTGTGGATTTTTCAATACTCAAGAAGTTATAATTTGTAATAAATAGCACTAATATTTTGAGTGATTTGAAATAGTCCATAATTTCTTGTTGGAAGCTTAGTGACATGGGATGAAGGATTGTTAGATATTCTT
Source organism: Lygodium microphyllum (assembly GCF_053477565.2). Lineage (NCBI taxonomy): Eukaryota > Viridiplantae > Streptophyta > Polypodiopsida > Schizaeales > Lygodiaceae > Lygodium > Lygodium microphyllum. The sequence continues at coordinate 21,069,874 of NC_141162.1, forward strand.
AGACAAGATTTGTTAAATTTCAATCACAACCAATTTTCTTGTAAAATCAAGTGCATTCAATGCTTATTTGCTACTTTGTTTTGTTTTTCTTGAGATCTTTATATAGCTTGTTTGACTTTAGTAAAAGTTATATCTATATCATGCATGAACTCATATTCATGAAATATCTATTTGAGAATATGTAAGAAGAGTAGCTCTTCATATATATGATCTCAAATGATGCTTTACTTGTAGAAGTAAATATATGGGTATATTTTACTAAATGTAAATATTTTTCTCATTATTGGTTGGCTTCATGGCAATAGTAATTCAGTGTTATTATGGGTATATTCTACCAAATGTAAATATTTTTCTCATTGGTTGGCTTCATGGCAATAGTAATTCAGTATATCTAATGTTGTGAGATTTTCTATTTCACTTTGATTATCTATTTGAGAATTATAAGAAGAAGAAGAAAAAGTAAACATTGTATCCAAATTTTTAAAAAAAGCTCGCCAAAAGAGATTAGTGGTTAATGGATATTTATCATCCACGATGGATTGTGGCAATCCATGATTTTTAATTTGTTGAATAAATATTCTAGCCATATTCAGAGACTTGATAGTCTTTTTGATTGGAATGAAATGTCTACTTCATGAACTTGTTAGTAATAGTACATATGCCATCATTGTTTATTGCTTTTGGTAAGCAAAAAATAAAATTCATAGTAATGATTTTCCAAGCTTGCTTGAAAATTGGTAATGGCTGTAAAAGCCATGTAGGCTTTTGGCAATCAAACTTTGTCTTTTGGTACACAAAAGATTCTTTAATAAATTATTCAATGTCTCGTCAAAGACTTGGTTAGAAGAAACATATTTCAAGTACCTTGGTTGTTGTCAAAATACCATGATAATCCATACAAGGAGTAGCATGACATTCTTCCATTGATTCTTGAATCTAAAGCTTGAATGATGGCCATTAACTCATTTTCATAAGTAGTAGTATTCTTTTCTACATTTTGTAACCTTCTTGTACAAGCAACTATGTGTCCTTCTTAGTTTAATATTGCACAAATACAGTCTCTTGAAGCATTACATTACACAAAGAAAGATTTTGACAAATTAGGTATACTCAAAATAGCTCATTTGTTGATGAGCTTCAAAAGTTCCTTATCTAGTTTAATACACTAGAATACCATTGGTGTGGTTCAATAATGATTGCAAACCATTTAATGAATCTTCTATAATAAGAGTCTAATTCCAAGAAGTTTTGAACTTCATGAATACTCGTCAATTTTGGCCATTCTATAATAGCATGGATTTTTTTGGATCCATTCAAATCCCATGTTTGGATACAATATGGCCAAGGTGTGAATCTCTCCTGGGAAAAATTCACTCTTTTTGCCATTCACATAAAGTTTGTGTTTGCAGAGTTTTTGAAATACTATTTTCAAGTGTTGCTTATGCTCTTATTCATCTTTTCAATGAACCAAAATATCATCAAAGAAAGTACATGCAAACTTTCAGTGTGCTCTAAAGATTATTTCTTGGATTTTATTAAAGATTGCACGAGCATTGGTGAGACCAAATGGTAGCATAAGAAACTCATATAAACCAAAAGTTTTCCTAAATGTTGTTTTATGAATAACTTGAGGAGTAATCCTTATTTGATGGCAGTTGCTCTTTAAGTTCAACAAGCTGAATATTTTGGATCCATAAAACCTATCTAAGATATCATTTATTCTTGGAATGGGGAACCTATTCCGAATTGTTATTTTGTTGAGGTCGTTGTAGTCCACACATGTGCAAAATCCATATTTCTTTTGCATTAAGAGGATTGGTAAGCAAAAAGGTGAGGAATTGACTCTTATTAGACCCTTCTCCAAGAGCTCATTCACTTGCTTCATAAACTTCTCTTGTTGTGTTGGACTCACACAATAGGGTGGCCTATTTGGAGGTGAGCTCCTAGAAATGAGGTCAATGTGATGATCTTCTAGTCTCTTTGGTGGTAACTCTTGAGATAAAGTATAAGCAAAAAAATCTTCATACTCCTTTCAGAAACTCATTCGACCCTCGTTCAAATTTAAAATGGACTCTTCAATTCTAGGCTCTTTGTTAGAATCTTTGACAAAAATCAAGTATGAGGAACTAGCCTTTTTCGTTGCTCTACAAATTTGTACATGGGATAAGATATGAATAGATTTTCCTTTCACTCCCATATCAAAATATACATTTTATCCTTAAAAGAAAATATACATTTATTTTGGTTTTAGCCAATGGCGATTGGATCTACTATTCTATGCTAGGGTATTTGTAATACAACATAAAAAATGACCAAGATCTTCAATGACAAAACTATCATCATCTACATAATCTCGTATCTCAATTTGTAGTTTCCTAAAAATGAGAATAACTTAAGATTGCATCCCTTGAAAGGTAGCAATCGATATTTCTGGTGTTCCAAACCTCTCCTTTGGTGGATGTAGAGTTTCAACAATTCGAGGATGATATAATGGCATATAGCCCCTATATCAAAGTGAATGAACATGATGATTAGCAATCTTACTGCAAGCAATAAAAAGCTTCATTTTCTTTGATGGAGTTTCATTCTATTGCAAGGATTCCTTAGGTATAGCATTGGCTTAAGGTTCTCATTTTTTGCCTTGTTAGAACATTGACCATCCAGGGAATGCCCTAGCAATATAGAGGAAATGGAAGAGACAAAGACAAATCCAAGTCAAGTCGTCATGAACGAATGTGGTCAACAGTAGCTGAAAAAAAGGCAATGACAAAGGCAAAGAACAAAATGATAAAGCAATGTGAAATTGAGGGATTGCAAACTATCAATCGAAACAAAAGAAAAGCTAGCTTTTTAAATCTAACATGGATTTTTCAAAAAGAAATCTAGATAAACCCCCACAAATCCACAACTTCTAGGGCAAAGCATCCATCCCTAGGAATAATCATGGCAAGGCCAATGCATTCGCTGATATCAACAAAATTACTTTAGAGAATTTGGATCAAGAATACCCTAGGATTGACGCGAAAATACAAATGGCAATGGACTAGCAAGGAAACTAAAAGCAAGAGGCAATGTACTCAAGTTGGTTTGCTTCTCAAACTAACAAGGAAAGATTGAGTGCCAATGAAACAATGCAAGGTACTACCTAGTTCAAGGAAGAAGACAAATCAAAGGGGTATAACAAAGGATTCGAGAAGATTGATATAATTAGCAAATAACTTGAAAATGCAGCCAATAAATCTTAAAATTGCAACGTTAAATGTAAAAGACCTGAATGGTGATGCAAAGAGAGGAATTTCTTGGAGGTGGACTATCTTAAAAACCAATGGCATAATATAAGGGTAAGAACATAAGCTTCATTGTAAGCATAGGGAAGAACATGAGAATTACAATACTTTGAACTTAACCAACTTGATCAATTATCACCATGAAAATCGCTAGACAGAGAGGGAGGGAAGGAGGGAGAGAGATAAAGAAGAGAATTGAGAGGGAAACCAACCCCTCCCCTTTACAAGAATTCATTGAAACAAACCACGAGCACCAAGTGCCAGAACCATATACCAAGGGCCATAGCAAACTAATTTTTCTCTTTAGAGCTTGGACTAAATCAAGCTAAGTAGAAAGTACATCCTGGATAAGTGATAGATAGAAGAGTACAAAGCATGTGGCTAAAATTTCAACATGAGAGCTTATTGGAAACGAAGAGAGAGACCTTCAATATCTAGGTGTGGGCCGCCTTGAGTGTTCAAAAGTAAAAAGTAGAGGCCACAAATGACAAGTGTTTACTGAAAATGAAAATGATACAATCTTATTCTAGATTGCACATGTCACATTTCTAGATAAAGAAGCTTTTAAATCTTCTATTCTAAACATCTCTCAAATGGTTCAGAATTTGAGATTGTGCAGAATACAAAATTGTTTCTTGTGAAATTTTAGAGGTTTTGATACAAACAAAATTTCCATATTAGCAACTTCCAAAAATAGTAATGTCCTAAAATTTAAGAGTCACCAAATTTAGATTCTGGAGAGCTTCATTATATATGTCCACTAGTACATGGTTTGTTTCTTTGATCATCCTAGTATTTGGTTTCACTTTCTAAAACCACAAATGTACTTTCAATAGTTTGCAGTAGTTTTGTCGTGTATGTGGCACAAAATGTGCGATCCTCAATGGTGAATCTGGACATGTAATGAATGACTAATTGATGGGTCTTTTTCACCTGTGCTGTGCCTAATTATATACGGGCACCGCGCGCGCGCGCACACACACACACACAACGCTTATCCATCGTATACATTAGTCTGCCTTGTCACGCACGAGCTACATGTCCCGCAGCTTATCCATCATATGCATTAGTCTTCGTGAGCTTTTAGCAGCATATCATCTGCTGCTGCTGGAGCATGAGTCCGCACTCTCGCCATAGAGGAGGTCCCAAGTTGGCAACCCGTATATTCAAAAGCTTTTGCATTCTTGTGAGCCATGTCTGTACGATCGATCACACAGCGTTACCGTAGCAAAGGCCCTCATATACGTATGAGATATAGACCAGAGAGCTTGTTTCTTTTCTTTGGGTGGAGCTCGCAAGCAGCGTAGACGAAAGTTCCCTCGATGGAAATAAGAATCTTCGCTCTCGAAAGTTAAGGGGGGAAGCGGCGGCTCGGCAGGCCCATGTAAGTAACTAGGCCAAAGAGGTACTGTCAGAATGGTCCGCAAATTTTCCTGCGCACGGACGGTCGGGCATGCGCCACGATCTGCAAGTGGAAATTTATAAACTTGTGGTGCCTGCGAAAGCAGCCTAGCAAGCAGCTGGAGTAGCTCAGTTGGTTAGAGCGTGTGGCTGTTAACCACAAGGTCGGAGGTTCAAGCCCTCCCTCTAGCGGCGGTCACTGCCAGTTTTTGCGCGCACAGCAAATCTGCTTGTGCCAACCACTTTTCCACGAGTAAAAAAAGCTTTCCTTTGAGGAGGTCCCAGGAAATAATAGCATGTTGCATGAAGGAGCTGAGGAAACAGGCAGGTTAACATCACCAGGGTCCAGCTCCCTTTCGAAAATGCCCGTGAGAGAGTCGAGTGCGCATGAGCACATCGCAGCGGTTAAAAATCCCAAAAGGCTTGTTAGGCCAAATGTATGCTCTACTCTTCTCATTGAGATCCTCACTAAGCGTATCTTTATTTTTGAAGAGGAGATTTATTTCTACCACCCTTCTGGTGAAGAATAAGCGTCCCCCCCTCCCTTTGCAAGGGTATTGTGATCTCCAGCATCAATTCGCCTTCTAATGCCTTTACAATGTACACTGCTGGGGGCAACTTGACCTTAACCTTTGTTGGCGCAGCATCTAAGCCTCACTTTGAAACCATATCAATTGTTTGCAAGGAAGCATCACCCGTTTTGCCATTACTGCCCTTCTCTGAGACCATTGTCCCAAAATGTTTTGCTAAACCCTTACCAACTGTTGAGCCTCCTTCGAATGCTTCGCTCGGTCCTTTGAGCTCTTTCAAAAGATAGCATTCTCCCATTTGAGCTCGTTCCAACCTATCACAACACTATTAGCGTTCCCACAAAATGTGCTTGATCCATTCCTCCACTCTTGTACAAAAAGGGCACATTAGAGATATACTCTTATATTTCTTCATTAGATCCTTATGGTGGCAGGAAGCTTGTTAAACACATCCATCAACAACTTGATCTTGAGCTTATGTTTTGGGCGGGGGGGGGGGGGGGGGGGGGGGGGGGGGAGGGGCACGTGTCTCTTCTTCCATGTTTTCAAACATGTCTTCAAAGTGCACTTTGCCTCCCACGCACTCCAATGCTCTCAATCTTCTTAATCCAAACTATGTTTGTGATGCCAGGAGGCAAATTCAACGGTGGATTCTGTGAGTTTTTTATTTCACGGTGGATTCCGTGAGGTTTTGCAATGGATTTCGTAAAATTATATTTATTTATCAGGGCTCGTACACAAGGTGGATTCCTTGTGCGAGAAGTTGATGGGGACGCCCGTCCTTTTCGGGTGTCATGTTAATTTAATGTGCACGTGGGTGATTTCGCAAAATGCATATTTAAATTAATGGACGTTTATGAGTTTAGAGTGCATTCGTATTAAATTAAGGTTAGGACAGAGTTCCAACCTATTTATTTGTTTTGTAGCTGAAGACTGCTAGGTATTCACTTTTGTCGGTTTAATTTTATTAATTTCTAACAATTGTGAATGCTTTGTTTGATGTGTAGAGTAGGCAGCGGTGGCGTTGGGAAGCACTGGGCGATAGCGTGTATTCAAATTACCTAGAAGAAATTATCATTTTTGATGGGCGCGCATCTTATCATTAAAGGCATGGCGCTAATATTTATTTAGGCACGTTTATTTATTGAAGCGCTTGACAAATATTTATTATTTTGTATGCGCATGGGTGCACGGTTTAAATATTTCAGTATTGGATATTGTATCTGGGCACAACCCGACTTTTGGGGTGCTTAACCGCTTTATTCTTTATTTGGACAAAAGCAAACACAAAAGGTAAAGCATGCTTATTGTAAAATTGGGCTATTTTTAAGCTTTGAGATGAATAAGATTTATAAATACATGCCTTGTGAAGCGCTCACACAAGGCATGGGGGGAGATTGTATCCAATTGGTCTCTTTTCTTCATATTGTGCAAATCTATCTTCTCGCTTTTTGAGCTTAAGTAGAGTTCTTTTGTTCTTGGGGACCTTCCGGTGCTCGCTACGTATGCATCCAGCATCCGATGTATGCACCAGTGGTATCAGAGCGAAGTTGAGATCAAGGGCTTCCAATCGCTTACCATCTCGCGCGAAGGCGAAGCTCTTGGAACGATTGGGCTCTACAGTTTTGCGACGAACCGTCAATACCAGCGTGTTCCTGGCGGTGAAGAACCCCCTACTGTGCTGCTGGATCGCGAAGGACCACTCTCTAGCGACGGAGGACCACTCGGGAAGCTCCCTTATCAATAGGTTTTTTTTTTTCTCAGAGAAGCAGAGACTTTCATTAGCCATTAGTCAATTGGATTATAAAGCTTAATAAGCTTTATAAAAAGCTTAACCCCTCAAATTTCAGTGATCGTGGCGGTAGTATGTTCTCGACGGTGCTGTTTCCCTAAAACATTTACTTGGACATGCTTTGTCCAAGTAAATGTTCATCAAATAGTTTTGACCACAAGCAAAAGCATGACAAATTTCAAGCATTAGATATAAAAAACAACAATCGAGCGATTCCCTATTATGAGAAAGTCATATTGCCTCTTATCAACTGCCTTTGGCTTTGGGGAAAAGGCTTTCTCCATGATTGAAGGAGCATTCGATATATCAAATAGACTCCAATGGCTAGTCACCTATATACATTTTTTGAATAAGCTTAATATTCCCTCAATTGACAAACCTTGGCACGTTACGTATCTCCTTGAAGTGATTTAGCATTTTACAAATATCCCCAATAATAACTGGATATTTTAAATAAAAAAGCCACCCATTCTAGGATCTCATTAGGGCCAAAAACGTTTCAAAAACGGCACTTGTAAGAAAATGATTAAGTTACTAATTAGTTGATGTTTTAAAATAATGAACCCTCTAAATTTGGCCATTCAGACGTAATTAATGAGAGAATTTATTATTCATTTAAGAGGTCAGCCATTAAATGCCTAAGGACGTTAACTCATGTCAGAGGTCACTTTTTGACCATTATTCTTTCTTTTTGAATATTCTACTATCATGTTTCCCACCAAAATCACGCTTCTTTTTTTGTCTGCATTCATTTGAATCATTATTATCTCCTTTTCACTTTGTTTCTTAGTTCTTAAAGCAGATTTTACTCTGTCGTAAAATTTCTCATCAAAATCACGTCCGGTTCTTACCAGCAGTCTGCATTGGTCTCTCTTTGTCTCCCTTCATCTCCTAACATAAAATCTTGAGAAGGTGATCAACAATCAAAAGAGTCTCTACACAGAGGACCAATACCACTTACTTTCCGATTGAGCTATAGAGATATGGTCCTCCCTGGACCTGAGACGAGATCATCTCATTAGTTTTCAACAGACCCAACTAGGTTGGGACATCCAAGCCGCATCTTTACTTCGACCCCTAAGACATCCATTCTGTAAGATTTTGTTTCAACTAAATCTAAGCTTTTTCTTCAATCTCTTCAATTTGATTCGTAAGAAAATGGGTAAAAGAGTTCCATGGTGTTGATACAAATTAGTAGGGATAGATATACTAAGGATAATCCTCAATCTAATAGAATAGAAAGTGAAAAATTTCACCTTGATCTTGGCACTTGAAAATAGAATATCTTCATAATACAGTGTTGTAATATCGACTTTTTAGCAAGCACTAATGGATAAGACAAGGATAATATATTATAATTAGAAGAAAAGAAGTACTTTGATTTCTGGGAGACAAAAATATTTACCTAGTAATAGATTAAAAACGTTTATTATTCAATTTTTAGTCTCTTAAAATATAAAAAACATTAAACAAGTAATAGATAGAAGTATTAGTGATATTGTGTATCATATCAACTTTAGAACTAACACGATTTTATGTGTGCAGGATGCTTCGAAGAATATGAAGGATACAACTTCTTACTTGAGATTAGCTCTTGGGAGTCTTTTTCTCATCATACCCTCAACTATGATTAGCACTATGGGGTTTCAAGTTTCAATATCCTCAATTGCGATTCTTATTAGCACTATCAGATTTCAATACCTAAATGGTGGCTTGATGTCATGGGATGATACTACTCATGCTATCATATCCTAGCAAATCTCTTCAGATCTCTTCCCTTGATTTGTAAGAAGAAATAGAAAGGACCTGACTCTATTTCTTTCTCTCAGAACTTTGATTCTAATGCACATGCTATCATATCCTAGCAAATCTCTTAAGATCTATTCTCTTGATTTGTAAGAAGAAACAGAAAGGACTTGACTCTATTTCTTTCTCTCAGAACTCTGATTCTAATGCAAACTAATTTTATAATTGAAAGCATCACTACATTATTGATGCTTTATCCTTGTATATCTTTTTTCAAATGGAATATATCTCAATTTCACAAAAAAAATGACCATCAAAATAATCTTTGTGATTATAGATCTCATTTACTCTATAGCATTCATGATCTTATTTATTTTTTAAAAATAGTTTAAAGAGTATTATATGATGTTATACAAAGTTCTCTACATAAAATAACATGAACTTTTGACAAGTCAATGGAGTTAGATAAATAAATTATTAATGGAGTCATTTATATAATAATATAAACTATTGATAAATCAATGAAGTTGAATAAATAAGTCATTAATAGTCAAATTTTTATATGAAACCCATGATAATAGATATAATTATTCAATATCTCTTCAATATTTTTCTATAACTCAAAAGGATAGAATATACTATTTAGTAAAGATAAACTATATTTCATAACTCTTCAAGAAGATACCCTCTCTAAAATAAAAATATTTTAGTGAATTGATAGAATGATTAGCAAATAAGTTATTAAAAATATATATTATCTCAAAAATATATAACTATTCATATCTCTTATATATTTTTAAAGCTCTTAAAGAAGATAGAATATCTATAGCAAATATATACTAATGCAATATCTAATAAAAAAGATAGTCTATTTTGGATCCAAATTATGTACTGATAGGTAGAAAAAAAAGTAAAGGAATAGGCCAAAAAATTTTAAGCTTTAGGATAATAGTCACATGTAACTCTTTGATAATGTTATAATATTTATTTTTAATAAGTCTTTACACCTATTAAAAAAATAAAAAAAATCATAAAAGAATTAGACACTTAAATTTTTTTGAAAAGTTTTTAAGAAAATTTTGAGCTCATTTGTTATTTTATAGCTATTTTAAGAAAAAAAGGAGAAGATGATCCTCCTTATATGTTGTAAGGGATAAGGGGAGCTGAGTGTGAATGGTCTTGAGGGGAAGCGGAAACCCTAAACCCAAAAAAATCACAAAAAATAGGCCATCATGATATGGCGCGAATAGGGGGGTTGGGTCATCACGCAACCCCCCCATTCCCGCCATATCATGATGGCCTTTTTTTGTGATTTCTTTGTGCTTTTTTTGGGTTAGGGTTTCCCATTTCCCTCAAGACCATTCACACTCAGCTCCTTTTATCCTCTATAGCATTAGGAAGATTCACATGTATACACTCTCAATACCTTGTCTCCTTCCCCTTCCCCTTCCCCCTCCCCCCCCGTCCCTCAATGCCACATTGGATTACAAAGCATGACAAGATGCTCCCTCTTAATCCACAAAAAGATGCCTTTATAAATCAAGGTATAATAAAATATAATATATATTCTTTCTCCTTGGCTTGGAAGGCTCACTTCCGTGAGCAGAAGAGGATCTAGATTGATTTGTTGGCTGATCAAGTACTCTAGGGGAGACTGGAACCTTGGCAGTTGTGTGCTTTGTCCTTGTCATTACTACTGCCTGAGAAAATGACAAGAAGAGTAATAAAAAACTATTCGTTGGTATGGTCGATACGACATGGAGAGGATAAGTTGATACGATGCGAGAGTAGCAAAGCCAAATCTTCACAGAGTCCTATTCGCACCGTATCGTGAGTAATTGTGATACGACGCGAGCGTGGCAAAGCATAATGTTTGGTACTATACTTCACGCTCCGTATCGTGGATGACTTGATATGACGTGAGAGTGGCACAACGAAATCTCCGTAGGAGGAGTCCTCGCTCCATATCGTGGAGGAGTAAACATGCACGTGCAAAGTACAATCCCCCTGTAATGACTTATTTTTTGTGAGACCTTAGACCCATAAAAAAAATTCCAAAATTTTTTCATAAGGTTATTAGGCTCTGAAAAAAATTTAGAAATTTTTAAAGACATGAGCTTGTTTGCTATTTGAAAACTATTTTTTAGCAAAAAAGGGCCTAAAAATGACAAAAAAGTCACATCGAACATCCTTTTTTCGCGCCGTATCATGATATGCTATTTTTGGGCGATTTTTTTTGGTCATTTTAGGCATTTTTTTTGCTAAAAAGTAGTTTTCAAATAACAACGAGCTCAAAAAATTCTTAAAAAATTTCTAAAATTTTTAAAGAGCCTAATAACCTTATGAAATTTTTTTGGAATTTTTTTGATGGGTTTAAGGTCTCACAAAAAATAAGTCATTACAGGGGGATTGTACTTTGCATACTCATGTTTACTCCTCCATGATATGGCGCGAGGACTCCTCCTATGGAGATTTCGTTGTGCCACTCTCGCGCCATATCAGGTTATCCACGATACAGAGCGAGAAGTATAGTACCAAACATTATGCTTTGCCACACTCGCGCTGTATCAGCTGCTCCACGATATAGCGCGAATAGGACCCTGTGAAGATTTGGTTTTGCTGCTCTCGCACCGTATCAACTTATCCTCTCCATGTCGTATTGACCATACCAGCGAATAGTTTTTAATTACTATTCCTATAATTTTCTCAAGCAGTAGTAATGATAAGGACAAAGCACACAACTGCCAAGGTTCCAATCTCCCCTAGAGTACTTGATCAGCTAACAAATCAATGATATTTCTGATAGATTTTCAAGAATGTTGACTAAAACTGGCATGCAAAAGAAATGGTAGCTTGCATGCAAAAGAAATAGTAGCTTGCAGCGATTATTTCTCTTTAGGAGGCAATTAAAGACTTTGTGATTGACTTTATGAATTATGCTTACATTATTGCTGCTCATGCTTATAAGATCACCCTAATGAACAAAGATTTTAATATGATTAGCAAAATAAGGTACTGAGGATGATGTTTGCAAGAGAAAAATCGATGTACTTGGCCCTGTTAATTATAAGAGAATGAGTGAGGTGTATGGACAAATGGTTATCAATGTTTCTTGCACTTCTGAGGAAGAGGGCTATCTTAGCATATCTCATGAGGACAAGTCCATGCTAGTTGTAAAAATGATATTTAATTATTAGATTCTGTAGTTTATTGTTGCATAAGGTAAGGCATTTTGACTCTAAAAAATTTCAGTATATAGAATGATTGTGCTATTGATTGCAAATAACACGCCTTTATTTTTGCTATTAGCTTTAGGGCATTGGTTGCATCTCTTAGCCAATAAATCTCTAAAATTATGTGTATTGTTGATCCACTATTATCAATGGAATTGTTTTCGAGATCTGGTTCAAATATAGCAATGTCTTTCAAAGCTTTTGATTCCATCACAAACTACCATATTTTTTTTCATTACATCGGATATACTCACCAGAGAAATTATCCTCATGAACTCTCTAAGTGGTATCCATGGCCAAGGAAGAATGTGGGTTGAATGGAATACTGCTTGCTTTTTTGTTAATTAATTATTTTATTTGATTGTCTATTTTAGTTACATGTTTCCATTTGCAGAGCTAGCAAGCTCGTGACTACTTTCTTGGACACCACATATGAGGATATTGTTGATCCTAAAAAAACCATATAACTCTCTCTAACAAGAAGTACCATCGCAAAGTCATACATATACTTGTGGAAAGAGAGTGCTTTTCAAATGTCTGTAGGACAATAGATTCAAAGATACTCAAGATAGATGGAGTGAATGTAAGTGTTTTTCATATTGTTGGTTTTTTTAGGGACCCTTTTTACGAATTTGGAGTAGCAGGCTTCTAGGCTTAGGCTTAACTGCTTTAGATTAAAGAACTCGTTCATCTTCTGGGGGCTTAATATGTGGGTGGAAGATATCTCCCACATACCGCATCCTTAATTGTGTCCCAAGTGATAGTGCCTTCGGGCATTCTTTGGTCCTTGCACCATTGTTTCCACCAAAGACGGGCATCTCCTGTGAGTTTTAGTTTGGTGATCATGGCTTGATTTGATGGTGCAGTTCATGCAACAATGAAATAGTCTTCCATAGATTCTATCCATGTTTTTGCTTCAGTTGGAATGCTCCTCTCTTTACCATCAAACTCTAGTGGCTTGTATTGCTTGAGAAGAAATTTCTTCTCTTTCGGCTTCCATAGTATTGAGATTCGGGGTGATGTTTTGAGAATTATACAAATTTATGATCAATTTTCGTTCCAACCATATTCAGAAAAAAAAAAATGTTTACTTGTTTACTGTACCTCAATAATTTAGAAAGGAAATTACGTACTACTTGTCTTTCCAATAATGATCAGGGTTTATACTTCAAAAGAGAGTTTTAATTTTTAATCAGGAAAAAAACTCTATCTACTATTTTTTATTTATCAAGGAGACAAACAAATGGACAAAAATAATTCTTTACATCAATAGAAAGGGAATACATTATTTCAGTAGATCGAGAGCTCATATTATTCTTGGAAAAGATTTTTCTATCACAATCTAGGTATGGCATTGCAATATATCAATTTCATAGTAATTAGGATTCTAAGAATAAATATCCAAAAATTTATATATCGGAGGAAGATCAGGTAATCCATCTTTCTTGTAGTTGCGGCAAAATTGGAGCATCCTACATTTTTTCTCGTAGTGCTAAGATTACCCTAACTCATATATGCGGTTGATAAGGGAGCAATGTATTGAGTTGATTTTGGATAGGGTAATCACACTAGTTGATTCCGACTCCCCTCCACAAAGCCAGAAACATGCATAATAAAAGAACCCACAATCTGATCAGCATAGATAATGTCTGTGAACACCTTATGAATCGCATGGAAGGTTCCACTTAAGCTTTCCATAGGTTGCCATTCAGTACTTGTTGACAGAAATATATCTACAACCAAGAATTCATTATTAGTACTTGCTTAAATGAAAAAAAATTACATACTTTATCAACTCAAGTCTTACAATGTGTTTGCTGCGAAACACGCTCGTTTGGAGGCAAGTGCATATCCTTCGCCATGTAAACATGTTGCAGTTTGATAAACCACCCTTCATGCATAATTTTGAAAGAAATGATACGTCGGTTCCAGTGATGTTTAATATCCTCTCGTTTTTTTCTTTTCACCTTGTGAGAGTCCTTGCAAGAGGGCAACATGGCAACCTAATCGTTTATACTAAAGATCTTTGGCTCCCAATTTTCATCAACTCTGTGGCTATAGACAGTGCAAGAGTTTACTAAACGAGAAGAGCGCCTTCTGGATGCCATACTTAAATTAAATTCGCAGAGAAAGAAGCTCATCGAGAAAGATGAATGAACTAAAAAGTAGAGAAAGAAGCTCACCGAGAAAGGTGAATGAACTAAAAAGGAATATTAAGAAGACTAATGAAAATATATTGGGCGCCAAAAAGTTCTTGACTTTCAAAAAATCCATCATTAACTTCATAGCAACTTTATTATGTCATTTGTCAGATTTTATAAGTAAATAATGACTTCGGGACTACCAAAACATGTCAGACTTTGGACCACGAAATTAAATTAAGTCCACGGGTTACAAAATGTCGATTCTTGAAGTCATTGAATTATAAAAACAACTTAAACAACGCCTAGAACAAGGATTCATCTGATTACGCAATTCACCATGGGGTACTCTTGTACTTTGAAAAAAAGGAATGGAACATTAAGGCTTTTCATCGATTATTGTAGGCTAAATTAGGTAACCATTAAAAATAAATATCCATTCTCACAAATTGATGAGTTGCTTGATAGGCTTCAAGGGATAAAACTATTCTAAAAAATTGACCTAAGGTTAGGCTACTATCAAATGTGGATTAAGGACAAGAACATCCCAAAAATCACTTTCAACATGAGGTTTGGCCATTTCAAATTCATTGCAATGTCCTTTGGATTGACTAATGCACTAGATACTTTTAAGAGATTGGTTTTTGGACCTTACCTTGATGAATTCAAACTTGTATTACTTGATGCCATCCTAACCTATTCCAAAGAAGAAGAAGATCATGCTACCCACGCCACAGTCATCCTTGATACCTTGAGAGAAAAAACAAGCTCTATGAAAAGCAGAGCAAATGCATCTTCTTCAAAAAGGAGACTGAGTAACTTGGATTCATTGTTTTTGCCAAAGGGATCTCAATTGATCTTGCAAAACTAAAGGATATCCAAGAGTGGCCACCTCCCCAAACTATCTGAGAAATCCAAGGATTCATAAGATTCACATAGTGGTATCACATTTTCATCAAAGATTATGCCTTATTGTGACTCCCTTAACTGAACTCCAAAAAAAGAAAACAAGGATAGTATGGAATCTTATGAAGCAAGAAATATTTGAAAAGATGAAGAAATGCCTCACTAATATACCAATACTAAAGCTTCACAACTTCTCTCGAGAATTTGAGGTAGTCAATGATGCTAGCATCATTGTAGTAGGATGTGTTCTTTCTCAAGAAGGAAGACCCACATCATATTCTTCCTAAAAGCTCAAATCCTAAGAAAAATTATGCTAAACATGATCTAGAACTTTTGATAGTCATTCATGCCCTTAAACTATGGTGTCATTATCAGCTTGGATGAAGATTCACCCTCATCACCAACCACAAAAGTCTTAAATGGATCTTTACCCAACCAGAACTGAATATGAGGCAAAGAAGGTGGATAGAAGTCTTGCAAAAATTTGGTTTCGAGATTCGGGTATCACCGTAGTAAGAAAAATATTGTGGATGATGCTGTTATCCATTGCAAGGCCTTTCTAAACCTTTTGATTATGGAGGATCCTTCTAGACAGGAAAATCTTGCAAGCCTCATCTCAATGCCTACTAGTAACTCTATTTTGGGCCAAAATCAAGGATTATATCCTACAAAATGGGATGCTCTATTATTAGCAAAGGCATTATGTGCCAAAAAGCTAGGAGTTGAAGAAGAAAATTCTATGGGAAGCTCATGATAGCCCAGTAGCTAGACATTCGAAGTATGCCAAAATCCTAAATGAAATTAGAAGGAGCTATTACATGGCTAGAATGAAAGCTAACATCCTTAGATATGTGACGTAATATTTAAGTTGCCAAAGGGTCAAGACCAAGAAAATCAAGCTTCCTAGTGACCTACACCCTCTTGATATTCCCAAGATGAAATGGGAATACATCAGTATGGATTTAATAGTTGGCTTACCCACCGTTTAAGGAGATTTTAATTC